>NC_088868.1:37477792-37638536 GCF_032884065.1 Artemia franciscana
TATCTATATTCACAGGTGGGACATAGGGACACAACTACAATGGCGCGTAACTATTATGGCGCGTAACGACTTACGCGCGCGGGGGGGCTTGGGGGGGGGGGCGCGAAGCGCCACCACCAACACCACCAACAGCTAGTATATATATATATATATATATATATATATATATATATATATATATATATATATATATATATATAAATATATATATATATATATATATATATATATATATATATATATATATATATATATATATATATATATATACTAGCTATTGGGGTGGCGCTTCGCGCCACCCCAACACCTAGTTGGTGGGGCGCTTCGGGCCCCATAAAGCACCCCCCCCGCTCGCGTAAGTCGTTACGCGCCATATTAGTTACGCGCCATTGTAGCTGTGTCCCTGTGTCCCACCTGTGAATAGAGATAGATATAAATATATATATTTTTAACTACGTAAAACATGCGAATATACAACATTCTTCGCTGTCCCATTGTCTGTGCATATAAATAGCATTTATATTTATATGTCTGTGCATATACAAAGCCTTATGTACTAATAATGACGTCATATGCAAACGCTCTTTTTACAAACAAACAAACATGCATACACACAACTCGCTTCACGCCACCTCAACACATAGTTGGTGGGGCGCTTTGCGCACCCCCAAGCCCCCCCCCCCCCGCAGCGCGTAAGTCGTTACGCGCCATATTAGTTACGCGCCATTGTAGCTGTGTCCCACCTGTGAATAGAGATATATATAAATATATATTTTTAACTACGTAAAACATGCGAATATACAACATTCTTCGCTGTCCCATTGTCTGTGCATATAAATAGCATTTATATTCCCTGTGTCCCGTCGTCATTTGTGTCCTAGTGTCCCAGTTTGTATTTTCTCTTTGAGTGTCCCGGTCGTCATTTATATTCCCTGTGTCCCAGTGTCCCGGTTGTCATTTGTGTCCCGGTCTGTAATTTATCTTTGAGTGTTTTTTCTTTTAGTTTTTTTAGTTTTTTACATTTTTCAGTTTTTTTTCTTCTTTATTTTTCAGCGTCACTATGAAGTACATATCGCCGAACCTTTGTTTTTTAACTTAAATCTGGTAGGCATTGATGACCTTATCCAAGTCAAAATCCCAAACCAAATCATCATCGCTATCATTTTCAGTTTTGATATGTTTTGACTCTCGCTTTCCAGGTGGATTTTCATCTAACTGCGCGGTTTGGCGTTCTTTAGCCGCAAGCCTGTTTTCTTGCTGTTCTTGTGATTCCTCGGCACGCTTTCTTTTCTTACTTTCTCTATCAGCTGCAAGCCTGTTTTCTTGCTGTTCTTGTGATTCCTCGGCACGCTTTCTTTTCTTACTTTCTCTATCAGCAGCAAGTTTTTTGGCATAGACTCTTTGAGCAGCTTCCTCGGCTGTTGCCATTGTAGGTTCTTCAGTCATTTTACAATTAAATCTTTTTCCGTGAACGCATGTCTTAAATATCATTAATGACGTCACCGTCATAGCAAAAATGACGACAACTAACTTCATGACGTCAGTCGACACAGAAACATGACGTCACCTGACAGACAGACACACAGACAGACAACTTATTTTTATATATATAGATATATATATATATTTATATATACATATATATATATATATATATATATATATATATATATATATATATATATATATATATATATATATATATATATATATATATATATATACATATATATATATATATATATATATATATATATATATATATATATATATATATATATATATATATATATATATATATATATATGTGTGTGTGTTTTTAACTACGTAAAACTATCGAATATACAACATTCTTCGCTGTCCCATTGTCTGTACATATAAATATATTGTCAGGTTTACCGACTCTTGAACATGCAACATATTGCATATAGTCCGTATATATTGCATATATAGTGCATATATATTGCTTATATTGCTATATATAGTGCACATACATATTGCATATATAGTAAATATAGTCCATGGGAAAAACAATCCGTATTCAGATCTATACCTCATTATTCTAATGATTGCCCTTGAGCTTTGTTGATGGTGATTGCTAATCAAACATTCCTTGTGTCCCCAAGCCCCCCCCCCTCCACACGCGTAAGTCGTTACGCGCCATATTAGCTAAGCGCCTTTGTAGTTGTGTCCCTGAGTCCCACCTGTGAATATAGATAGATAAAATAACGCGTTACCAACTCAGCTTCTTCGGCTTGAATACATTTGTTTTTGAATTTGTATATGATGAAATAATTCAGACGTCATATGCAGACAGACAGACCGACACACAAAGAAACAACTTATTTTTTCTTAAATACTTATAATGACGTCATATACTAAGCATCGTCATAACAAACATGACGACAACTAATTTCATGACGACATACAGCTCAATCCTTATAATGACGTCAGGCGACAGACCAACATTCACAGGTGGTACACAAGGACACAACTACAATGGTGCGTAAATATATATATATATATATATATACTAGCTGTTGGGGTGGCGCTTCGCGCCACCCCAACACCTAGTTGGTGGGGGCGCTTCGCGCCCCCCCCAAGCCCCCCCGCGCGCGTAAGTCGTTACGCGCCATAATAGTTACGCGCCATTGTAGTTGTGTCCCTATGTCCCACCTGTGAATATATATATATATATATATATATATATATATATATATATATATATATATATATATATATATATATGGTTTTAACTACGTAAAACTTGCGAATATACAACATTCTTTGCTGTCCCATTGTCTTTGCATATAAATAGATTGTCAGGTTTACCGACTCTTGAACATGCAACATATAATGGTCCATGGGAAAACAATCTGTATTCAGATCTATACCTCATGATTCTAATGATTGCCCTTGAGCTTTGTTGATGGTGATTGCTAATCGACCATTCCCTGTCCCGGTGTCCCGGTCGTCATTTACATCCCCCTGTTTCCCCCGGTGTCCCCGTTGTAGTTGTGTCCCTGTGTCCCGGTCGTCATTTATATTCCCTGTGTCCCGGTCGTCATTTGTATCCCGGTGTCCCGGTCTGTATATACATTCGTTTTTTAGTTTTGTTTTTCTCCTTTATTTTTTTCCTTTTTTTTTCTTTTTTAGCTTATTTAGATTTTTAGATTTTTTAGTTTTTTTATTAGTTTTTAGTTTTTTTTTCTTTTTAGTTTTTTTGTCCCGGTCGTCATTTATATCCCCCTGTTTCCCCCGGTGTCCTCGTTGTAGTTGTGTCCCTGTGTCCCGGTCGTCATTTATATTCCCTGTGTCCCGGTCGTCATTTGTATCCCGGTGTACCGGTCTGTATATACATTCGTTTTTTAGTTTTGTTTTTCTCCTTTATTTTTTTCCTTTTTTTTTCTTTTTTAGTTTATTTAGATTTTTAGATTTTTTAGTTTTTTTATTAGTTTTTAGTTTTTTTTTCTTTTTAGTTTTTTTGTAGTTTTTACCTTCTTTTTAGTTTTGTTAATTTTTTTTTTTACTTATGTCCTGGTCGTCATTTATACTCCCTGTGTCCCGGTGCTTTGTTGATTGCTAATCGAACATTCCTTTTGTCCTGGTCGCTTTCTCTTTGAGTGTCGTCATTTATTTTTTTCTTTTTTAGTTCTTTTAGTTTTTACCTTTTTTAGTTTTTTTTAGTTTTTTAGATGAAAATTTTTTTTAGTTTTTTCCTTTTTAGTTTTTTATTGGTTTTTACCTTTATGTTAGCTTATTTTTCAGTTTTTTCCTTTTTTTTTAGTTTATTTTTATTTTTTATTTTTTTTAGTTTTTTACCTTTTTTTAGTTTTTTTAGTTTTTTTAGTTTTTTTAGTTTTTTAGCTTTTTTACTTTTTTTTATTAGTTTTTAGTTTTTTTGTAGTTTTTGCCTTTTTCTAGTTTTTTCAGTTTTTTTTAGTTTTTTATTGGTTTTTACCTTTATTTTAGCTTATTTTTCAGTTTTTTCCTTTTTTTTAGTTTTTTTTAGTTTTTAGTTTTTTTAGTTTTTTACCTTTTTTTTAGTTTTTTTAGTTTTTTTAGTTTTTTAGCTTTTTATTTTTTTTATTAGTTTTTAGTTTTTTTTGTAGTTTTTGCCTTTTTTTTAGTTTTTTTAGTTTTTTAGCTTTTTTATTAGTTTTTAGTTTTTTTTGTAGTTTTTGCCTTTTTTTTAGTTTTTTTAGTTTTTTAGCTTTTTTATTTTTTTATTAGTTTTTAGTTTTTTTTGTAGTTTTTGCCTTTTTTTAGTTTTTTCAGTTTTGACGTCACCTGATCCAGTTTTTTCAGGTGACGTCACCTGATCCACGATCCACAGATCCACAGACAACTTATTTTTATATATATAGATAGTTTTTTTTTTTTACTTATGTCCTGGTCGTCATTTATACTCCCTGTGTCCCGGTGCTTTGTTGATTGCTAATTGAACATTCCTTTTGTCCTGGTCGCTTTCTCTTTGAGTTTCGTCATTTATTTTTTTCTTTTTTAGTTCTTTTAGTTTTTACCTTTTTTAGTTTTTTTTAGTTTTTTAGATGAAAATTTTTTTTAGTTTTTTCCTTTTTTTCTTTTTAGTTTTTTATTGGTTTTTACCTTTATTTTAGCTTATTTTTCAGTTTTTTCCTTTTTTTAGTTTTTTTTAGTTTTTAGTTTTTTTAGTTTTTTACCTTTTTTTAGTTTTTTTAGTTTTTTTAGTTTTTTAGCTTTTTTATTTTTTTTATTAGTTTTTAGTTTTTTTTGTAGTTTTTGCCTTTTTTTAGTTTTTTTAGTTTTTTAGCTTTTTTATTAGTTTTTAGTTTTTTTTGTAGTTTTTGCCTTTTTTTAGTTTTTTTAGTTTTTTAGCTTTTTTATTTTTTTTATTAGTTTTTAGTTTTTTTTGTAGTTTTTGCCTTTTTTTAGTTTTTTCAGTTTTGACGTCACCTGATCCAGTTTTTTCAGGTGACGTCACCTGATCCATCCACAGACAGACAGACAACTTATTTTTATATATATAGATATATATATATATATATATATATATATATATATATATATATATATATATATATATATATATATATATATATATATATATATATATATATATATATATATTATATATATATATATATATATATATATATATATATATATATATATATATATATATATATATATATCTATATATATAAAAATAAGTTGTCTGTCTGTGGATGGATGGATGGATGGATGGATGGATGTGTCAGGTGACGTCACCTGAAAAAACTGGATTAGGTGACGTCAAAACTGAAAAAACTAAAAAAAGGCAAAAACTACAAAAAAAACTAAAAACTAATAAAAAAAATAAAAAAGCTAAAAAACTAAAAAAACTATAAAGGTAAAAACCAATAAAAAACTAAAAAAAAAACTGAAAAAACTAAAAAAAGGCAAAAACTACAAAAAAAAACTAAAAACTAATAAAAAAAGTAAAAAAGCTAAAAAACTAAAAAAACTAAAAAAACTAAAAAAAGGTAAAAAACTAAAAAAAATAAAAAATAAAAAAAACTAAAAAAAAGTAAAAAACTGAAAAATAAGCTAAAATAAAGGTAAAAACCAATAAAAAACTAAAAAGAAAAAAAGGAAAAAACTAATAAATGACGACACTCAAAGAGAAAGCGACCAGGACAAAAGGAATGTTCGATTAGCAATCAACAAAGCACCGGGACACAGGGAGTATAAATGACGACCAGGACATAAGTAAAAAAAAAAACTATCTATATATATAAAAATAAGTTGTCAAACTAAAAAAAGGCAAAAACTACAAAAAAAACTAAAAACTAATAAAAAAAATAAAAAAGCTAAAAAACTAAAAAAACTAAAAAAACTAAAAAAAGGTAAAAAACTAAAAAAAACTAAAAACTAAAAATCACCATCAACAAAGCTCAAGGGCAATCATTAGAATCATGAGGTATAGATCTGAATACAGATTGTTTTCCCATGGACCATTATATGTTGCATGTTCAAGAGTCGGTAAACCTGACAATCTATTTATATGCAAAGACAATGGGACAGCAAAGAATGTTGTATATTCGCAAGTTTTACGTAGTTAAAACCATATATATATATATATCTATCTATATTCACAGGTGGGACATAGGGACACAACTACAATGGCGCGTAACTATTATGGCGCGTAACGACTTACGCGCGCGGGGGGGCTTGGGGGGGGCGCGAAGCGCCCCCACCAACTAGGTGTTGGGGTGGCGCGAAGCGCCACCCCAACAGCTAGTATATATATATATATATATATATATATATATATATATATATATATATATATATATATATATATATAAAAGAAAAAAACTAAAAAACAGAAAAAAAATAAAAAAAGAAAAATCTAAAAAAAAGAAAAAACTAAAAAGAACTCAAAAAAGAAAAAAAATTAAAAAACATGAAAATCTAAAAAGAAAAAAAGCTAAGAAAACTAAAACAGCTACAAAACTAAAAAAAAAGAAAAAACTAAAAAAAATTGAAGCATGTTTTTTTGTATGTTTGAGGGTTTGCATATGACGTCTGAAAAATAAAGAAGAAAATGAAAACTAAAAAAGAAAAAAAGGTAAAAACTAAACAAAACTAAAAAGAAAAAAAAACTAAAAAAAAACTAAAATATCTAAAAAACTAAAAAAAACTAAAAGGACAAAAAAAATAAAAAAGAAAAACTAAAAAAGAGAAAAACTAAAAAAAAAATATAAAAAAAACTAAAGACAAAGAAAAGACTGAAAAATAAAAAACGGAAAAAAAACTAAAAAGAAAAAGCTAAGAAAAGAAAACAAAATAAAAAAGGTAAAAAGAAAAAAAGCTAAAAAAACTGAGAAAGCTTCAAAAGTAAAAAAAGAAAAAGAAAAAACTAAAAATGAAAAAGACTAAAAAAAGAAGAAAAAAACTAAAAAACAAATTAATAAAAAGACGAAACTAAAAAAAGAAAATCTAAAAAAGGAAAACACTAAGAAAAGAAAAACTAAAAGAGAAAAAACTGAAAAAGAAACTATATCTATATATTTAAAAATTTGTTGTATGTTTACATGTTTGTTTGTTTGTGGGACGTCCATATAAGTATATAAGGCTTTGTATATGACGTCATTATAAGATGACACTACAGACCAGGAAACCGAGACACAAATGACAACCGCAAAACAGTTAATATAAATGACGACCGGGACACTCAAAAAGAAATTACAGACCGGGACACCGGGTCACAAATTATGACCGAGACACCGGGACACAGCGATTATAAATTACGACCAGGACACTCAAAAAGAAATTACAGACTGGGACACCGTGACAACAATGACGACCGGGACACAGGGAATATAAATTATTACCGGGACACAGGGACAACAACAACGGGGACGCCAGGGATGCAGGGGGGATATATAAATGACGTCGGGGACACAGAGAATGTTCGATTAGTGATCACCATCAACTAAGCTCAAGGGTAATCATTAGAAAAATGCGGTATAGATTTGAATACAGATTGTTTTTCCCATGGACAATTATATGTTGCATGTTCAAGAGTCGGTAAACCTGACAATCTATTCATGTGCAGAGACAATGGGACAGTGAAGAATGTTGTATATTTGCAAGTTTTACGTAGTTACAAACATATATATCTATATTCACAGATGGGACACAGGGACACAACTACAATGGCGCGTAACTAATACGGCGCGTAACGACTTGTTAATAATGTGTTAATAAATGACTTGTTAATAAACGACTTGTTAATGTTAATAATGTTAATAATGTGCGCGTTGGGGCATTGGAGGGGCGTGAAGCGCCCCCACCAACTAGTTATATATATATATATATATAAAGGTATATATATATATATATATATATATATATATATATATATATATATATATATATATATATATATATATATATATATATATATATATATATATATATATATATATATATATATATATATATATATATATATATATATATATATATATATATACTATGGTGTTGGGGTGTCTATGGTTATGGTGTTACTATAGGTGTTGGGGTGGCTTTGGTGGGGTGCTTCGCGCCCCCAAGCCTTCAAGTCGTTACGCGCCATATTAGTTACGCGCCATTGTAGTTGTGTCCCTGTGTCCCGTCCCTGTGTCCCGGTCGAAGTTTATATTCCCTGTGTCCCGGTCGTCATTTGTGTCCCGGTGTCCCAGTTTGTAATTTCTCTTTGAGTGTCTTGGTCGTCATTTATATTCCCTGTGTCCCGGTGTTCTGGTCGTCATTTGTGTCCCGATGTCCCGGTCTGTAATTTCTATTCGAACAATCCCTGTGTCCCGATCGTCATTTATATATCCCTCCTGTGCCCCCGGCGTCCCTGTTGTAGTTGTGTCCTTGTGTCTCGGTCGTCATTTATATTCCCTGTTTCCCGGTCGTGATTTGTGTCCGGGTGTCCCAGTCTGTAATATCTCTTTGAGGTTCCCGGTCGTCATTTATATTCCCTGTGTCCCGGTCGTCATTTGCGTCCCGGTGTCCCGGTATGTAATTTCATCAGTTGACAAACATGACGTCAGTCGAAAAATAACTTCATGACGCATACAGCACAATCCTTATAATGACGTCAGTCGACACACAAACATGACGTCACTTGACACACACACACACACACACAAACAACTTATTTTTATATATATAGATAGATGTCCCGGTCGTCATTTGCCTCCCGATGTCCCGGTCTGTAATTTCGTCAGTCGACAAACATGACGTCAGTCGAGACACAAACATGACGTCACTCGACACACAGACAACTTATTATTATATATATAAAAATACTAGCTGTTGGGGTGGCGCTTTGCGCCACCCCAACACCTAGTTGGTGGGGGCGCTTCGCGCCCCCCCAAGCCCCCCGCGCGCGTAAGTCGTTACGCGCCATATTAGTTACGCGCCATTGTAGATGTGTCCCTATGTCCCACCTGTGATATATATATATATATATATATATATATATATATATATATATATATATATATATATATATATATATATATATATATATATATATATATATATATATCTATATATATAAAAATAAGTGGTTTGTCTGTCTGTCGACTGACGTCATGTTTGTGTGTCGACTGACGTCATGTTTGTCGACTGACGTCATTATAAGGATTGAGCTGTATGTCGTCATGAAGTTGTTTGTCGTCTGACGTCATGTTTGTCGACTAACGAAACTACAGACCGGGAAACCAGGACACAAATGACGTGTTATGTCTGTTATAACGTAATAGAGGCAACAATCTTGACAGGGTCTTTTGAGGGTGAGACTTTTCTTATTCCACGCATTCTCACGATTCCAATGGATCTGCCTTTTCAACCTAAAAGATTGCAATTCCCAATTTGATTAGCTTATTTAGTTTTCAGTCCAGAACCACTAAAGCTATTATGGAAATATCAAAAATGTTTATTTTGTCTGAGCAATAATTTTTAGTTTTTATTTCAAAATAGAAAATTACCTGACAATTTTAGAATTATATCTATCTATATATATAAAAATAAGTTGTCTGTCTTTGGATCAGGTGACGTCATGTTTCTGTGTCGACTGGCGTCATGAAGTTAGTTGTCGTCATTTTTGCTATGACGGTGACGTCATTAAAGATATTTAAGACATATATGTTCACGTAGAAATCTATTAATGTTTAAGTTTAAAATGACTGATGAACTTACAATGGCAAAAGCCGATGAAGATGCTCAAAGAGTCTATGCCAAAAAACTTGCTGCTGATAGAGAAAGTCAGAAAAGAAAGCGTGCCGAGGTATCAAAAGAACAGCAAGGAAACAGGCTTGAGGCTAAAGAACGCAAAACCGCGCAGTTAGATGAAGATCCACCTGGACAGCGAGAGTCAAAACATATCAAAACTGAAAATGATAGCGATGATGATTGGGTTTGGGATCTTGACTTGGATAAGGTCATCAATGCCTACCAGATTTTAGTTTAAAAAAACAAAGGTTCGGCGATATGTATTTCATAGTGAAGCTGAAAAATAAAGAAGAAAAAGAAAACTGAAAAAAGAAAAAATGTGAAAAACTAAAAAATACTAAAAAGAAAAAACACTCAAAGAGAAATTACAGACCGGGACACAAATGACGACCGGGACAGAGGGAATGTAAATAACGACCGGGACACTCAAGGAGAAATTACAGACTGGGATACCGGGACACAAATGACGACCGGGACACAGGCAATATAAATGACGACCAGGACACAGGTATTTAAGAATATCGTTCAAAGACAAATTTTTAATTGTAAGAAGACCGTTGAAAGAGAAATTTCTAATTGTAAAATGACTGAAGAACCTACAATGGCAACACCCGAGGAAGCTGCTCAAAACGAATTTATTCACGCCAAAGTAGCTGAGTTGGTAAAGCGTTATGTTTGAGGTTCTAGGTCCGAGAGGCTCCAGGTTTGAACCTTGGCTGTAGCATTAATACAAAAGAAGAAAAAAACTAAAAAAGGTAAAAACTACAAAAAAACTAAAAAGAAAATATATATATATATATATATATATATATATATATATATATATATATATATATATGTATATATATATATTTATATATATATCATCTTTTCCACAAAAATAATAATTTAGTGCTTCTGCTTAAAAACAGCAATCGAATTGATGCCTCCTGATACGCAACTATCAACAAAGTGGCAATCGTTGTGGTCGGTGATCAGTTCTTACCTCGAGATAATATTCTTTATAGGCGAAACAATCAGTTGACAAGAATTGCTTAAACTCATCGATGCTACGATGCCCTACAATATCCTGAGGAATATAAATGACGCCCGGGACACTCAAATAGAAATCACAGACTGGGACACCGGGACACAAATGACGACGGGGACACAGGGAATATAAATGACGACCCAGACACAGGGACACAACTACAACGGGGACGCCGGGGGGCACAGGGGGATATATAAATGACGACGGCAACAAAGGAAATGGTCGATCAGCAATCACCATCAACAAAGCTCAAGGGCAATCAATAGAATCATGAGGTATAGATCTGAATACGGATTGTTTTCCCATGGACCATTATGCGTTGCATGTTCAAGAGTCGGTAAACCTGACAATCTATTTATATGCACAGACGATGGGACAGCAAAGAATGTTGTATATTCGCAAGTTTTACGTAGTTAAAAACATATATATATATATATATATATATATATATATATATATATATATATATATATATATATATATATATATATATATATATACATATATATATATATATATATATATATATATATATATATATATATATATATATATATATATATATATATATATATATGTATATATATATATATATATATATATATATATATATATATATATATATATATATATATATATTCACAGGTGGGACATAGGGACACAAATACAATGGCGCGTAACTAATATGGTGCGTAACGACTTACGCGCGCGGGGGGGCTTGGGGGGGGGGCTTCATCCCAACAGCTAGACCTGGAGCCTCTCGGACCTAGAACCTGAAACATAACGCTTTACCAACTCAGCTACTTCGGCGTGAATACATTCGTTTTGAGCAGCTTCCTCGGGTGTTGCCATTGTAGGTTCTTCAGTCATTTTACAATTAGAAATTTCTCTTTCAACGGTCTTCTTACAATTAAAAATTTGTTGAACGATATTCTTAAATACCTGTGTCCTGGTCGTCATTTATATTGCCTGTGTCCCGGTCGTCATTTGTGTCCCGGTATCCCAGTCTGTAATTTCTCCTTGAGTGTCCTGGTCGTTATTTATATTCCCTCTGTCCCGGTCGTCATTTGTGTCCCGGTCTGTAATTTCTCTTTGAGTGTTTTTTCTTTTTAGTATTTTTTTAGTTTTTTACATTTTTTCTTTTTTCAGTTTTCTTTTTCTTCTTTATTTTTCAGCTTCACTATGAAAAACATATCGCCGAACCTCTGTTTTTTTAACTAAAATCTGGTAGGCATTGATGACCTTATCCAAGTCAAGATCCCAAACCCAATCATCATCGCTATCATTTTCAGTTTTGATATGTTTTGACTCTCGCTGTCCAGGTGGATCTTCATCTAACTGCGCGGTTTTGCGTTCTTTAGCCTCAAGCCTGTTTCCTTGCTGTTCTTTTGATTCCTCGGCACGCTTTCTTTTCTGACTTTCTCTATCAGCAGCAAGTTTTTTGGCATAGACTCTTTGAGCATCTTCATCGGCTTTTGCCATTGTATGTTCATCAGTCATTTTAAACTTAAACATTAATAGATTTCTACGTGAACATATATGTCTTAAATATCTTTAATGACGTCACCGTCATAGCAAAAATGACGACAACTAACTTCATGACGCCAGTCGACACAGAAACATGACGTCACCTGATCCAAAGACAGACAACTTATTTTTATATATATAGATAGAATTCTAAAATCGTCAGGTAATTTTCTATTTTGAAATAAAAACTAAAAATTATTGCTCAGACAACATAAATATTTTTGATATTTACATAATAGCTTTAGTGGTTCTGGACTGAAAACTAAATATGCTAATCAAATTGGGAATTTCAATCTTTTAGGTTGAAAAGGCAGATCCATTGGAATCATGAGAATGCGTGGAATAAGAAAAGCCTCACCCTCAAAAGGCCCTGTCAAGATTGTTGCCTCTATTACGTTATAACAGACATAACACGTCATTTGTGTCCCGGTGTCCCGGTCTTTAGTTTTGTTAGTCGACAAACATGACGTCAGACGACAAACAACTTCATGACGACATACAGCTCAATCCTTATAATAACGTCTGTCGACAAACATGACGTCAGTCGACAGACAGACAAACAACTTATTTTTATATATATAGATATATATATATATATATTTTATTTTTTTTCTTTTTAATTTTTTTTGTAGTTTTTACCTTCTTTAGATTTTTGCTTCTTTTATATTAATGCTAAAGCCAAAGTTCGAACCTGGAACCTCTTGAACCTAGAACCTGGAACATAACGCCTTATCAGCTCAGCTACATCGGCTTGAATACATTCGTTTTTGAATTGGTATATGATGAAATAATTCAGACGTCATATTATATGATGAATAAAAGGAAATTTGAGAAATATACATTTTTTTGTGTGAATTTTGGTAGAATTACAAGTGATGTCAATATTTCCCGGAGATAAATTGCTTATCTCTTCCTTTAAAAGACAAGTACTATTGGTTTTTTATTTAGAATCATGGTAGAATTTTGATGGAATTTTGGTAGAATTGCAAGTAATATTAATAATATCTGGTGAAAATTTGTTTATATATTCATTTAAGAGACTAGTATCGTTGACTTTGGATACAAGTAGGGTAGAATTTTTGTGGAATTTTGGTAGAATCACAAGTAGTGTCAATTGTTTCTAGTGATGAATCGCCTATGTCTTCTCTTAAGAGACTCGTATCATTGGTTTTGGTTATAGTTGCGGTAGAATTTTGGTAGAATTATGATTAATGTCAATCATTTCAGTTTAAATATTTTATATGTATTCATTTAAGAGACTCTCATCAATGTTTTTGGTTAGAATTAACGTTTTATTTTGGTAGAACTACGAGCAATGTAAATGATTTCTAGTGATAATTTTATATTTCTTCATCGAAGACACCAATATCATTTTCTTCATTTAATAGACTAGTATCACTGGTTTTGGTAGAATTGAGAGTAATTTCAATAATTTCTAGTGATAATTCGTTCAAATCTTCATTAGCAGACTAGCATCAGGAACTTTGGATAGGATTACGGCAAAATTTTGGTAGAATTATGATTAATGTAAATCATTTCTTGTGCTAGTTTGTGTATGTATTTATTTAAGAGACTAGTATCATTGGCCTTTGGTAGAAATATAGTAGAATTTTGGTAAAACTAAAATTAATGTCAATACTTTCTAGTGAAAATTAGTTTATGTCTTTATTTAAGATATTAGTATGATTGGCTTTGAAAAGAAATATAGTAAAATTTAGGTAGAATCACGATTAATGTCAATAATTTCTTAAGATAATTTGTTTATGTCTTCACTTAAGACACTAGTATCTTCGGCTTTTGGTAGAATTACGAGTAATGTCAATAATTTGTAATTGTAATATGTTTATATCTTCATTTAAGAGACTAGCGTCATTGGCACCGGGTAGAATTATGGTTGAATTTTGGTAAAATTCACTAGAACTACAAGTAATTTCAATACTTCCTGGTGATAATTTGGTTATGGCTTCATTTAAGAGATTTGTATCATTGGCTTTGGCTAGAATTATGGTAGAACTTTGATACAACTACGAGGAATGTTAATAATTTCTGCTGATAACTTGCTTGTAACTTATTTTAAGAAACTAGTATCAGTATCAGGCCAGCTACAAAATTTTCATGATGGCGTCCATTGTTTGGACTAAGATGTTCTTTAGCTTATATTTAATTTGAGATGTGTTATTGGGAATTTTTGGTGGTAGGGGGGGGGGCTGAAATATAATACCTAGTCAAAGAAACTGTGTATTGTCATTAAAGACATCTCAGAAATAACTCTAAGTATGGTTTAAATTTATCTCTAATAACAACCCTCTCATTCTTGAGTTACCAGCTAGGGTTTACCAACCACATATTGTCACGGTAATGTGAATATACAAAGTCTTTGGCTCAAAGAAATGCAGCATTTTCATAAAGACCTTTCAGAAATAACTCTTAATATGGCCTAGACTTACCCCTAGTAACAACTATCCCCTCTCCGGAATTATTTACTATGGCCGGGCCAGCCACATATTCCCATGGTGGGGTGAATATTCATAGTCTTAGCCCAAAGAAACGCGGCAAATTCATTAAGACCTTTCAGAAATTACGCTGAAAATGGTCTGAATTTACGTCTTATAATAGCCCCCCCCCGAATTGCTTCCTAGGGGGTGTGTCAGTCGTATATTTTCGTGGCGAGGCCAGTATTCATAGGCTTTCTCCAAATAAACAAAGCTCTCAGAAAAAAGCTCTCAGAAATAGCGCTCAATAGGGCTTAAATATACTTTTAATAACAACCTTCGCCCTTCTGGAATTGGTTGCTAGGTTTCCCACCTTTTTTAATTCATGATTGTTTTTTAAATATGTTTTATCCTCTATAACTTTTTTCTAATTTTGTTAATTTTGTTGAGTTGTAACTGTTTTTATGCGATTTGATAAAGCTTTTAAATTTGTATTTGTTAATATAACTTTTATTTACAATGGTCTCAATTCGTTAGATTTATTGATGCAAGATAAGATTTCAGTATATTTCACTAATGAAATGAAAAATCTAACACCAATATTACGTAACATCTGCTCTGTAGGTCCTGTTAGAACACTAATAACGCAGTAATAGGCAGGTGTATCTAATGCTGCAAATATCAATAGCATTGAAATACATTAGTGCTCCAATCCGGAAAGGATTGGGAATCATTCAATCGAGTCAGTAAACGGAAAGAGGGATTTTATTGCGTGGAATGGCTCATTTCTTAGAATTTATTAGCCGAAGCAAAATATTAAAAATAAGTTTATATTCCTGGTGTCTAGGATGCTGTTCCATCGTATGAAAGTTGCCTTTTGCGTCCTATTAGAAACAAAAATCTTAAATGAATAAAGGTTCCCTGATAAAAATACTTCGAAATAAAATGAAATCTCATAGATTATTATGTAAAACCCGCATGTGTCGTAAAACCCACAGTTCCGAGCGGGGGTTTTCCATGGGCCATGAAAAAATATATAATGCTAGAATGCATCATTGATTACCCAGGTGAAAACTCTCCATTACGTTAGAACTGAAGGAACTATCAAAAAATGTTTTTGAAGAAACGTCTTGAAATCTTTTGAAACTTCTTGAAAAACGCCTTGAAGAAATATGTCTTAAAAACCACTTGAAAAAATGTCTTAAAAACGACCTGAAAAGTCTTGTAAGGTTGAAAAACATCTTGATGAATCATGCCTCGAAACGTCTTGAAAAAACGCCTTGGTGATGAATGTCTTAATAAAACTCTTCTGCGCGACAGATGGACTCAAACACGACGTAATACATAACCATAAGAAAAACTATGATTACATTTTTTCCACTCCTGTGTTTCTTAGAAAATAAGAAAAGCACCTGTACCTCTTAAAAAATTAATAGCACCTGGGTATTGAGGGGATCACCGTTCATCTTAAAAGAAGAAAGGAATAGCAGCTATGGGCGTCATAAAATAGATTTGGCCGTTACTATTCACAGGCATGGTAGTTCGTTTATATTTGGTTAGTTTATTTACAGCTTTCAATCTGACCATGAAAAATTCAAAATTAAGCTAAAAGAGACCGAAAATCTGGCAATCTGGCAGAAATCAGTTTAAAACTCTGACGTATTTAAACTTGTGGGAAGAGTGCCGTAAGAAACAAGAGGATGTGCGCTAGATATTGGGATAAGAAACCCACAATTCAATGCATTAAAATACACCTAAATACATTATGTTGCAGTCCTAATTGGAGACGAAAGAAATGTAAGCAAACTGTTTATATTAAAAGAAAGAAAAATGCAAAGTGTTCTGCTTGGGTATCTTAAGTAAGATAGGTAAAAGTGAATAAAAAAAAAACACAAAAATTGCTTGTGTCTAAACTATGACGGCAAAGGTAAAATACATTGGCATTAGTAAGTACACCAGCCAGGGTGCCGGCAATTCGGTAATTTTTACCGTCGGTCCGTGTTGTATTACTGCTGATGTTCTAGATTAGACTGTAGAGCATGCAATACTGACCTCTGATGCTACAGTAGTCCACAGTTTCAATGTGCTTGCAATGTTGGCATACATTATTACTTTTTATAATAACTATTTTGTCTCAATGCCACTTTTATAAAAACTAACTTAAGGTAAACTGAATTTGGTTACTAAACAGGTTGTACTAACCTATTTGTTGCATCAATTCCAAACAACACTAAACTTGCAGTCGTTTGCGGTTAAGAAAGACGTATGAAACACCTCTGAATTTTCCCTCTTAATTGACAAAACAAATATACAGACTATTAATTAAGCGTACCAGGAATCAAAATGAGCAGAACGGTCTGTTCCAGTTCTCTCTATGAGTTTTCAGTGCCCAAGTAGCTGATGAAAAAGAAAAAACATAAACAAAAAAGATGCTGTAGATTTTAAAACTTTGTTTTTCAAGCTAAGAGAACGTAAGCTTCCGATATAAAAATCTCAGAAAAGGCAGTTCAAAAGCGTACTTTTTGTTTCGATATCACACAAATTTTAGGAGGTATGGGCTATTGTATTTTTCAGAATTGGAAGTAATCATCTCTTAGGATGCTAGGTACCAGATCAAGCGTACGAAATAAACCCCTGCTAAAAGTAAAGCGTACCTCAGAATCCGAGAATAGCTTCTCTTTGTCTGACTCATCATTTTTTCGATTTCATCAGCGTTCTTCAGCGTTCTTCTGTTGTGCTTCATTATCCTTTTTCAATAAAATTAGCTCTTTTTCAAGCAATAGTCGAGTTTTTTTATACACTTCTTCGTATCATTATAAATTTCCTCATATGCCCTGTTTCCTTCTGTTAGCAAATTTTCTACTTCAGTACAATGTTTCTCTAATATTCTATTGCTTCTTCCACAGCGCAGCCATAGTTCTTCTGCAGCGATAAGCTGCTTCATTTCCTTTTGGAATTTTGTCATTTTAGTTTTAATTTTCATCTTTCTTTTTAAATATTTTTGAAACATTGTTTTGATACATACTTGACACTTGACAAGTAGCTAGAAGGTAATAAGAAAATTTCTGGTATTTTTCTAGTTTGAATTTAATTTTAGTTTTTTTTAGTTTGAATTTAAGTTTGAATTAGAATTTTTGCTCAGACACCATAAATATATTTGAAGTTTACGAAATAAGTTTATCGATCCTGAACTGAGAACTAAAATAAAAAAAATATTTTGAAATTTATTTTTGCTATTGAATTATAACATGACGTTACAGATACGAGCTCTTTAGGAATTAAAGCCTATAAAAGTTTGGTTCCGGGAGATAATTATAACTTTCAACTGAAAAATTGAATTGTT
Organism: Artemia franciscana; assembly: GCF_032884065.1. Lineage (NCBI taxonomy): Eukaryota > Metazoa > Arthropoda > Branchiopoda > Anostraca > Artemiidae > Artemia > Artemia franciscana. The sequence goes on from NC_088868.1 coordinate 37,495,878, forward strand.
TAATTTAGATTTGTCCGGAATTACTCCAGTTTTAATTCAACAATCAGATTTTAGGTTAACACCCTAACAGAATTTCTACACTTTATATAATTATATCTACATGCTTTTCTAATTTTAGTTTTATAAAGTGTAGTACGACAAGAGATTAAATTTGGTAAATCGCAAAAGACAGGTAATTGCAAAAATATTTGTCTTTATTTTCAAAAGGGATTACAACAATTCAAAAACCTTAAAAAATGAAACAACAAAGATGATTTGAAATATGAACAAAAGATGATTTGGTGATACGAAAGATGATTTGTTAAAAAAAAAAAAAAATTCAATCAAAGAAGATTACCGCTGCAACTAGAGGAGCCTGATTACAGACAGGATGAGGACTACATCTGTTTCGTCGTTAAATTACCAACGATAATAGTGTCACTAAATCTAAAGCTACAACTATGAAGGGATATTCCAGTTACTATGAGTTAAGGTTTGTTCTTCGTTGCACCATTGGTTAGAATTCTTTCCTAATTATTTCAACCCGGATATTCACTAGAAAATTTATCATTTACTATTGGCAAGAGCTACTTCTTCATTATGACTTTATTATCTTGAATTTTAGTTCCTATTTGCTGTAGTTTTTTTGTTTTCTAGGTTTCAGAATTGTCGAATGAAACTTACATAGTCCCAATTTAAAATGAACTATATAGATCCCTTATGTAGCTATATCTAAGTGCCTCTTTTAATAACTTTATATGCGTTCTTCATTATAATCAAAAAAGAATGCCAAAAGTTCGAAGCTTAATAAAGACTACTTTGGAAATGTCTAGAGCAAAAAAGGTAAATTGACCTTTGAAACCATATATGCAAAAACGAATAACAAACTTAGTCACATTAAAAAAAGATATCATACAAGAGAAATATTTCTGATCAGCTGCTGTTAAACTGAAATTACGAATGGAATTGGGCCTGGATCCTAGCTCTTCCAGAAATATTTTGAAGAAAATGTTCCTACTAGGCTGCTAGCTACCACTGCAGCCCATATTTCAAGTGAAAACTAAATCTTTGTATGAAAGATGATTTTGTAATTGGCATGATGTAGCATTTTAGGACTCTGCTCACTGATCCCATGGCTCATCCTATATAACCAAAATAATAGTAACTATTTCTTTATCAATCTAAGATGGCAATTTTTTTCAATAGCTAGTTTTTTAAAAGCGCATTTTTCAACTTTTGATTATTATGTGCGGTGGCTTGTCTTTTTCTAGGTTGCAGCAACTGCCGCACCAATGATTATATTGAAACTGTCATTGAAACTGTCATTTTAGTTTAATATTTCAGTCACTATGGACTATGGCTCGTTCTTTAAAGTAAAATCTATATATTTAAAAATAAGTTATATTTGTGTTATGTCTGTCTGTCTGTCTGTCTGCATATGACGTCTGAATTATTTCATCATATACCAACTCAAAAACGAATGTATTCAAGCCCGAAGTAGCCTAAAGTCTTCATTGAAGACTTTACGTTACAGACTGGGACACCGGGACACAAATGACGACCGGGACATCAGGAAACAAGGAATATAAATGACGATTGGGACACTCAAAGAGAAATTATACAACATTCTTCGCTGTCCCATTGTCTGGGCATATAAAATGATTAGACTGATTCAAGAGTCGGCAAGCCTGACAATCTATTTATATGCACAGACAATGGGACAGCGAACAATTTTGTATATTCGTAAGTTTTAACTAATATGGCACGTAACGACTTGCGCGAGCTGGGAGGCTCTGGGGGGGGGCATGAAGCATCACACCAACAGCTAGTACTTAAAAATTTAAAAACTACATGAAACTTACGAAAATACAACATTCTTCGCTGTCCCACTGTCTATGCATATAAATAGATTGTCAGGTTTACTGACTCCTAGACATGCAACATATAATTATCCATAGGAAAAGCAATCCGTATTTAGATCTATACCGAATTTTTTTAATAATTACCCTTGAGCTTTGTTGATGATGATTGCTGATCGAATATTCTTTGTGTCTTCGCTGTCATTTATATCCCCCCTGTGCCCTCCGGCGTCATTTATTTCCGTCGTCATTTATATCCCCACCTGTGCCCTCCATCGCCAGTATCCATGGGAAAAGCAATCCGTATTTAGATCTATACCGCATTTCTAAAATAATTACCCTTGAGTTTTGTTGATGGTGATTGCTGATCGAAAATTCTTTGTGTCCTCCTCGTCATTTATATCCCCCCTGTTCCCTCAAGAGTGCCCGTTGTAGTTGTGTTACTGTGTCCCGGACGTCATTTATATTCCCTGTGTCCCGGCGTCCCGGTCGTCATTTGTGTCCAGGTTTCCCGGTCTGTAGTTTCTCTTTGAGTGTCCCAGTTGTCATTTATATTCGCTGTGTCCCGGTTATAATTTGTGTCCCGTTGTCCCAGTCTGTAACGTAATCTTAAAATGACGTCATATACAAAGCCTTACACACTTATAATGACGTCATATGTAACCCCTCTTTTTACAAAAAATAAACAAAAAAATAAACATACATACATAATATCCTTATAAATATAGATAACTAAATGCTTTTCAAATTTTAATTTGTGAAAAAATGCATTACGAAAAGAAATTAAATTGGGTAAAGAGCATAATACTTGTAGTTGAAAAATATTTTTCTTTATTTTAACAAGAGATTACAACAATTTAAAAACCATAAAAAAAACCAAGAGTTTGAAAAAGAGAAGAGTACCACTGCAACTAGGAAAGCCTGATAGACAGGATAAGGCTTAACCCTTTGTCATCTTTAAATTACTGACGATAATACGGCCACTTAATCGAAGGCTTCTATTATTAAGAAATATTCCAGTTACTTTGAGCTATGGTATGTTCTTTGTCGTACCATTGGTTAGAATTTGTTCCTAATTGTTTAAGCCCAGGTCTCCACTAGAAAATTTATTATTTACAATTGGCTAGAGTTCATTCTTTATTATAACTTTAATTGTCTTGAATTTTAAATCCTAGAACCGTAATTTTTTGTTTTCTAGGTTTCAGACATGTCGGATGAAACTTATATAGTCCCAATTTATAATGAACTGTATAGATTCTTCAAGCAGCTTTATCTAAGAGCCTTTTTCAATACCTTTATATTCGTTCTTTATTATAATAAAAAAATATAGCCAATAAGTTTGAAGCTTAGTTAACCCTGCTTTGGATATTTCGAGAGTAAAAAGGGTAACTTGACATTTGAAACCATATTGCACAGAAAGAATAACAATCTTAGTCACATTATAAAAAGATATCATACGAGACAAATATTTCTGATCAGCTGCTTTAAAACTAAAACTTTATACAGCATTGGGCCTGGATCCTGGTTATGCCTGAAAGTTTTTGAAGGAAATGATCTTACTAGGTTGCTATTTACGACTGCAGCCCATATTTAAAGAGGAAAGTAAATCTTCGTATGAAAGATGATGTTGTAATTGGCATGATTTAGTAATTGAGTGACTCTGCTCGTTAATTTCCTGGGTTCCTCCTTTGCTATATATAACCAAAATGATAGTTGCTATTTCTTAATCAGTCTAATATGGCTATTTAGTATCAATAGTTAGTTTTTTCAAAACATACTTTTCAACTTTGGATTATTATGGGTGTTGGTTAGTCTTTTACTAGATTGCAGCACCTGCTGTAACCATGATTATATTAAAAGAATTTTTTTAATAAAATTTTTTTAGTCACTATGAACTAGGGTTCGCTGTTTAAACTAAAATTTCCTGTAAAATAATCCATTTAACAACTTTCTACGATGTTATGTGTTTAAGCTATGTGCGGAGAGAAAAGCAGAAAAGTATGCCATCAAAGCAGAATATTCAGGTCGCAGGCACTTTTCTTGATTTTCAAACTAACATATTTTTTGCATTTTGTTTCACCACAGTGGTAGTTGCTAGCTACCACTGCAACGCAGATTCCTTACTAGGCTCAGTATATCCAGTTAAACTTTTAATGTCCCAGTTTATGTGCACGTCTGTAACTCGGTTGCAGCTATCGCAATAATTACGATTAATGCTATTCAGATACTATGGACTAGAGTTGGTTGTTTTGTATAGCCCACATATGCAACTTTTCATATGATTCTTGTATTATATTATCTTTTCTTTAGGATGGACGATATCGATCCATTATGCATTCCTTATAATATCTTGTTGAAAGATAATCGATATAACTATTGCATTCACTTATTACGTCATATATGGTTTTGGTACCTACAATTAAGTCGTCCTTCATCAAGTTTGTAAATGAAAATTCAGTTTTCTTACAAAAAGTCATACTGCTTTAAAACATTTTTTTTCCGTATTGCAACGATGAAAAACCGGCAACTTAGTGAAAAAGAATCACGTCTAATACAAAGAAACGTAATAGCCAATAGCTTCTTAAATTCAATCCAGATAAAAAAAAAATTAAAAGTACCGTATTATAGCCGACTTTTCCAAAAACTCCATATAAGGAAATTACATTGCTTAAATCGAACAAAAAGGCAAATATATTGGACGGAAAATAAAGAAAAGGGACAGCTACTACGATATTCTGCATAAACGTCATCTTTTTTCTTGCATTTTTCTTTTCCTTAGATAACGGAGCATTTGAACATCATGGAGAGAGATCCTCATATAAAAGGAAATCTCTGCATCTAGCCCCTTTTGTAAATCAGAAAATATTTTTTCAATATAGTTAATTTTTCCACTAAAAACTGCATTTTTCATAAGACTTTGCTGGTGATTTATTTTATACAATATTACAATTTGTATATTACATTAAAGTTGATATGTATGTTATACACTATTACAGTCAATATAGTCCATTTTAATAGGGGCAGCAATCGATGAACAAACCATTTTATATATTGAGCTTAGTTAGCTGTCTTTTTCTATGAGGTTTGTTACTTGCTATTCCAAAGAAGAGTAAGCCGTTAGCTTTTCTTCTTTTTAATTATAAATGGGAGTTATCTAATGTTAATCAGTATAACGGCTGTAATTACATCCAGGTTGCAGTAGTAGCTAGCAACCTAGTAAGAGACGATCATCCTGGTTTGCAGCGACATCTAGTAGTTTTTGAAGATACGGTCATGCCCCAGAGCAAAAAATGAAATAGACCATAACTCCTAAATATTGAACCAGATCAAAAACCCAAGTGTACAATTAGAACTCTCTTGTCCGAAACTCTTATATAGGAAAATTATCGTCTATTAAAAAGAGCAAAAGGCCTTTTAATTTACAATTTAATGAGCCTTTTTCGAAGATTCTAGGAAAATCCCATATATAAAATACCCTGGTCCTGCTCCTTAAAAATAATTACTTGTGCTTACACCGCTCTTTACGTTGGCAGCATAATGGTATCGAACCTCTCATAAAAATCGAAAAGTTATGAATTTTTTATTTTCTTCTATGAAAAAGACTATTTCAGCAAAAAAATTGATTTAAAAACTTTTCCACGAAATAATTTTTTTCAAAGAAAAGTATTGAATCCATTAGACAAAATTTTTTTAAAACAAGTCGAATAGCCAGGCAAGCTATAAAAACCACCAATCACCCTCAATAAATCAATGAAGCTATAAAAGAAAAAAATTACAATAAATGACCGAGTTAAACTCAAAACCAGCAAAATTTAACTTAAGTAAGGTTGACAACCCCCATGTGCTCTCAAGATTAGAACATTTTTTGCACTTACTGAAAAAATTAATCGAGTCATAATTTACTCACAAGAAAATAAAAAATAAGCCTCAAACCTAGAAGCAAAAAACAGTCATGAAATCATTTTTGAAAGAAACTTAGGATATAAAATTATGGGCACTAAATTTATTTGCTGCCAGAAAGCTACTCAATCATACATTTGCATTATATGTTTTTTGTCTGAGCTATTTTCTTTATAAGAAACCAGAATTCCTATCCAAAAAACATTTTTTCCCTTTCTGCTGCTTACGTTTTTTGTAAGTTTTAGTATGACCTCTTATTGCGGGACGAAAAAATCTCAAAAACTATTTATTATTGATGATATTTTTGTGTTTCATTTTTTTCAGGAAACGATTAACTGCACAAGTGTGAATATACGAAACCCAATTTAATTTTTGTTTCATATCAGAAAAAAAAACCAACCATAAATAGCATAGGTGGAGCCGTGTATGGTGATAGGGTGATCGGGTCAATTAAATCAAGCACCACATCTGGGGGCAAGCGTGGCTGGGGCTGCCCACTTTCATCTGGCTTTATCTCCATATATTAAAGTTGGGAGGGCCGCTGTAATAAATTTTTCCCCGTACATCGTTAATCCTAAAAATTGCTCTAATAAACAAACATTCAAATGTGAAGTAATCCATTTACTTAGACCGCAAAACAGGAACAACAATCTAAATATTTTGATCACATATACAGAGAAAGTTAGCAGTGGAAATAATAATGTATTAAATTTGAAACTAGCATAGTTAGTCAAAAGCAAAATAACTGATTTTCGAGTCATTCAGAAAATACCAAACTTCCGGGTTATTTACTACATATTTTTTTCGGAGAGAGTTAAATGACAAAGCTTTGATGTAAACTTCTGTACATAAATTACTTTTTATACTATTTGTAGCTTTTCCATGCTTGTGGGAGTTGCAGACTCTGGCCTTTCATTTTCAATTTCATTTTTGAGTTACACTCGACACAAAACACGATAGTAATACAATCCAAACAAAATAGCAGAAAGAAGAATAAAACAAAGATTGAAAATCCTTATAGCTCTTCTACCACAGGAAAATGTTCCTTCTTTATTCTGTTCTCTAAAGCAGAATGTTGCTCACTAGCTTTATTTCTCTCCCTCCCTCAAAATCTCTTCTACCACTGCAAAATGTTGCTTTTCTACTGTGATTCTTTATCTCTCTCACTCATCTTTCGTCTTATTCCTCTGTCTTATTTGCTTTTCTACCGCAGCAAAATGTTGCTTCTTTGCTTTGCTTTCTTCAGAAAAGCAAAGATTTCCATCATGATTTTTCACTAAATTTCGGGTAATTTACTAATTTTTTTATATCTAGAAAAATCCAACAGACGGTGGCAACCTTGATCTCGATGAAACACCAAGCCACCTAAGGCCGACATAGCTGTGCAAGTACCTTTTTGAGTCAAACCTATTCAAGACATTCCTCTTTAAACATACAAAGTTTAAAGAGGAATTTAAACTTACAAACTTACCTCTTCTTTTCAAAGCCGCAATAATTTTGTTGGTATTTGTTCATGAATTTTATCTCAAAAGAGGGGTCATATTTTTTCGAAAAATTAGCATCCTGGGATTTTCTGACATAAAAAAGAAATCTATATAGGTAAAGAGTTAGATAAAATTTACTACGATCCTTAATTCTGTTTTTTTAAATACTTCAAGTGACGTTACATCTATAATTACATTACAAGATAGTACGTAATATTTTCCTCAATGACCAAATTTGTATCTCTGTTCTTTCACTATTCAAGAAAAATTTCAAAATAAGGATTTTGTCATCACTTATTTTGATTTTATTTTTGGAAGAAATAACCAAAAGTACAGATTTATACAAAATTGGTAGATTTCGGTAAATTTACTATAATTATTAAAATCTTTTGACTGACGTTGAATTTACGATTAAACTACAATAGCATAGATGGGACGGAATATTTGCATCAACAGGCAAAATCTAGTGTCTAGCTTCTCTCAGTATTCCTGAAAAATTTCAAATATATATTTTGCAATCATTTATTGGAAGTAAGAGGTGAAGGTCCAGATTTCTACAAAATTACTAGATTTCGGTAAATTTACTAGATTTTTTTACTAGACATAGTAAAATCATACTGATGGTGGCAACCCTGATCTTGATACAGCACCAAGCCGCCTGAAGCCAAAACAGCTATCCACATACCTCTGTAATTCCAACCTATTCAAAGCCTTCCTCTTTACACTTATAAGCTCCCTCTTTACAAAGCCACTCTCTCTTTAAAGCCGCAATAATTATATTGGTATTTTTCCATGAATTTTATTTCAAAAAATGGGTCCATATTTTTCCGGAAAATTTGCATCCTGGGATTTCCTGATATAATTTCCTGGCTTTAATTCTGTTTTTTAAAATCCTTTGAGTGACGTTAAATTTATAATCAAACAGTTTGCGGTAAGAAACTATAGTAAAGAGTGACCCAGCTCAATAATAAAAGTTTACTTGATTGGTCCGTAATTGACATTTTCAAAGAATCAACACACTCTTTTGGATCTTTTAAGAGATTAAAAATAAAAAAAAGTTTTTTAAACTAAAACTAAAGAGCAATATTAAAACTTAAAACGAATAGAAGTTACTCCGTAAATGAAAAGGGGTGTTTCTTCCTTAACGCCCCGCTCTTTACAATAAAGTTTTTATTCTTTCTTTGAATTCTTCTTTTTAAAACAGTAACAAACTTTAGCGTAATATAAACTTTAGTGTTTGTTTTAACTGAAAGTAGGGAACAACATCAAAACTTAAAACGAATAGAAATTACATTACCACGAACTGGTTGACATTGTCTTTCTTCAGGAATCTCTACAGTTAAGCAACCTAGATCGGTATTAGATGCAAATATCCATCGTTCATGTTTTATATTGTCTGTGTTAGCTTATCTGGTTTTTCAGAACTATTTTTAAAGTTTTTAATTTTAAACGTATGACTTAGGATCTTTTGTTGTGCTCTTTTATGTTTTATCTTGTCTGTGTCAGATTTGTTGGCGATTCAAATTTTTTTTTTTTAGTTTTTCATTTGAAAAGTATGACTTAGGATTTTTTTTTGTGCTCTTTCATTTTTATTAGTTATAACGTGCTAGGTCTTTTTGATTAAAGTTTGAGTCACGTGACCATCTAAAGTATGCCACTGAAAATCCCCTTGTTATTTGTTACGAGCGTTTACCCATAACTGAGTACAAACTATTTCCTATCCAGTGCTAAAAGTGCCAGTGTTATGGTTATGCTGCAAATAACTGTAAAGTTTCCTCGAGTTGCTCTAAATGCGCTGATGACCACCAAAACCCGAAAGAAAACCCGTGTCAATTTGTCATGAAATGCGCTCTCTTTAGCTCCTCTGAGCTGTGTTATTCGTACAAATTTCAAATTTAAGGATAACTATTTGGAACATGAACGGAGGTGTTAGTAATAAAAGGCTTTTTCTGTATCACCTAATTGTGTTGTGTGACTGATTGTGTATACCTGAATTCTTTCTCTCCAAATGAAAGTCTGGACATTCTTTAACTGGAAAGATTGTTGAAAGTATTTGGGATTTCAGACATAGCCAGTCAAAGTGGAAAAAGTAGTCTGGCTGGTGGTATAGCGGTGCTTACCCGAGCGGAACTTTTACCTACCATTCGCTCGTCTTCTGACAATTATGTTGCGGTAAAAATAAACAAGATGTTCATTTACTTTGCGACGGTCCGAGCCTCTGGCACACAGAAGAACAGTGGAATAGTTATTACAAGTTAGAATTGGCAGTACTCGATGCTCAGCTTGTGACTAAATATAAAAATAACCTTGATATCTTTTTAATAGAAGCATCGCCTTCACTTGGGTTTACAGTAACTGTTTCTTATGCTCGAGTAGTGATAGTTAAAGCAAAGAAGAAGTTCTTGCGAGACATTGACCAAGGGTGCGGCATGCATTTAGCTTTTGTAAGCCAAAAGGTCCTTTAGCACCGCACCCTGTTATACCAAACGGTTTTCACTTGCAATATAGAGCCAGATTCATTTTTTGTTGGGGTTGTCACCCTGGTATTAAAAAAGGAAAAGAACCAGCTTTTTGCGGCTCTCACCACCCCATAACAGTTGGCCCAGCTCCTTGCAAAATTTTTGAGCTTCTTATTATTGATGAGTTATGTAGAGTTTGTGAAAGACCTGATAACCAATTTGGTTTTAAACAATCTGTTAGTAGGGAACTTGTTTACAAATATAATTTGTAATGTACATTTAGAGTTTGACCGGACAGGGTTATAGCAGCTAGCCTTGATGTACACCGATCTTGATTCTGGAGTCCATGCTCAGATACTGTCGTTTGCGCTCAAACAAGGCCTTGACAGATCAATCGACCTTCCACTCCTAAATTTGTATAAGAATTGAAGGCTATAATTAAAGTCCTGGCGATTGATGGTTCACAAATTTTGTCTGTAGTAGTTCCTGTAGAAAAATAAATACGGCAAGGGGTACCTTAACAATCATAGTGCTATAGAATCACAAAATGATGTTGATATGAGTTTTGGGCTTAGAGGTATAGATATATATCCCAGTGAAACTATGCCGATGATATACTGACTTTAAGCCGTTCTTTTGGGATGATAGAGAAGAACTTCGATGTTCTAAGCAACGCTTATTCTGAAATCAACCTGTTGTTTAACGAAATATAACGGTTAGGATTAACTAATTTAGTTAATAACTAACTAATTAGCTAGGATTAACTAATATAACGGATCAATCAAAATGAAACCAAAAGAAGCTAGAAAAAGAAAGGAAAACAAGGTGAAGAGAAATCTGTTTTCAGACGTAAAACATAAAGCAACAAAACATAAATTTAATGTTTGTGATGATTTTATTAAAATTTATTAGAAAAATAATGTTTTCGATATTTTCTACCAACTGCTTTTATATACAATATTTTCACTTCTGTGCCTAATTTAGGAATTATACATTCACTTCTGTGCTTAATTTATGAATTATAATAACACAATGGATTATTTTTTATCCTGATGACTGTGGAAATTCGTTTAAAAAAACTTTTAATCACTTCTGCAATGCCAACCATTTAATAGGTGATAAATTTACTAAACAAATTTTCCAAATTTCAAAAAAGTTGAACCTGAGCAAATCCATTGTTCTCCTATTAGGGATATTTATTATATAGAAAACCAATTTAATAATATAGAACACATTATTACAAACAAGTTACAAACATACAAAGGTAAATGTTTGAAATAGAAAATTTTAAAGTATTTTTTTAATGATATTCATTGGTTTTCACTGGAAATGATATTCATTGATTTGAAAGCTCAAATACTGAAAGAAAGTAGACCCTAGATTATACCTATTGAGGCAAATATTACGTCTTATTTATGCTATTGTAATTTAATCGTAAATGTAACGTCAATTAAAGGATTTTGATAATTATAGTAAATTTCCCGAATTCTACCAGTTTTGTAGAAATCTGGACTTTTGCCTATTTCTTCCAAAAATAAAATCAAAATAAGCGATGACGAATTCCTTATTTTGAAATTTTCCAGGAATAGTGAGACAACACATATAAGATTTGGTCTTTGAAGCAAATATTACGTTTTATCTCTTAATGTAATCATAAGCATTTCGTCACTGAAAGGATCTAAAAAAAAAACAGAATTAAGAGTAGTAAAAATTTTTCTCTAACTTTTGCCGTAAATAGATTCCTGTTTTATGTCAGAAAATCCAAGGATGCTATATTTCCGAAAAAATATGGACCCGTCTTTTGAGATAAAATTCATGAACAAACACCAATACAATTATTGCGGCTTTGAAGAGATTGGGATGGAGGCTTTGTAAAGACGGTCTGTTCGTTTTAAGTTTAGTGTCGCTCCTTACTTTTCGTTAAAAAAATTAGTTTTTTTTATTTAATTCAAGTATGAAGTGTATGTAGCATAAGTACTCATCTTAGGTAGTGGGCATGCATTTAAGCCTAAGCATGTTTTTTTTTGGAAAAGTTAGCAGAAATGTATTTGTGTTACGGGTACTAGTGTGGTCTAGAAAATTATAATAACGTGTAATCATGTAATAATAACACTTTGGATTTTTTTTACAATTATTTTTGCGGGAAACAAACAAATACCTATATATTTTTCTCTTTTTTTTACAAGATGTTAGAGTTGCAATTTTTTTATTATTCTGGGGCCTAAAAGTTGGTACAGTAGTTTCAGCAACAATTAATTTTGTTAAATTTTGCACAGTTGATTTTATAATTATTTGGGATGCTAAAATGGGTCCTTTGCACAGAGTTGAGAGTTTTTTTTATTTAGGTATGCGAGAGGTCAAAAAACTTAATTGGAATATTTGACTGTCTTTTTCAAAATTATTCTCAATGAACATTAAATATTGCTGTAGATAGTTAGGGAGTCGAAGATTACTTAATGTATGATTTATGTTTATTTTTTGCATAAGAAGACGGATGTGTTTCCTGCATTGTTACTTTTCGTTACTATTTCTAGTTACTATTTCTTTTCGTAATAGTAACTTTCCATGTTACTATTTCGAAAATCAATTGTTTGTGAAAATATAAAGGATTTTTACAGTCCATTATTTTCTCGAATATAATAATATTTATCCCTGGCACTATTTTTGATGCAAAGTTTTCATCGTATTTGTAGCATTTAATTGTTACTTTCTTTAATTTATCATAATCCTCTTCATACAGGTGATGTTCTGGATCAAATTCCACCAGATTATTTTCTAAATTGTAAGTTTCATAGTCTTTATAAATGCTAAGAAGTATTTTTGGTTTTTCTAGTATATCATAATTCCTTTCCATTAGTATTGATAAAAATCTCAAAGACAAAATGATTATGAGGCCTTCGTTGTTTAACATATTCCAGAATTTCACGCGAATTAGGGTTGCTATTAGAGGACCTTTTTTTGGGTGGGAGGGGGTCCCATTGAGTAAAACAGTAAAAGTCGGAGACGCAAATCGTTGTATATATTGGAAGTCCTCCCTTATTACTTTAAATGAAAAGGAACGGTATAACAGCATTATCATTCCTTCTGTTATTAAGTTATTTCTAATGACAACGGGCAAACTTTGGGTTTTGTCCAGAAACCAAGGGATTTAGTCTTGAGTTTCACAGTGGGGGTTTACTGGCCTGTATGTTACATCAAAACTGCTAAAAATGTCAAACTGCTAAGGTTTGGATTATTTAGGGCTCTTTTTATTGGTATTTTTTCTTATTAGTGTCTGTTATTCATAAAAGCAGGCTAACTAGTTAATGAGTGTTTACCTGGTTGACATGGGGTTCTTCTGGGGTCTGGTAATGACATGTTTCATTTTAGGATATAGATTTTCTTGTCTTGTGGCCAGCCAAATTTTCTTATTAGTTAATTAGCTCTTCTTGTCTATAAATTAGAGAAATAACATAAAAGGGGCAAAACTATTTGGCTAATTTTTTAGATTTGAGCTTTTGCTGAAAAAAAAATTATTTTTACGTGAGAATATTCTTTTTTTCTGAACTTTTACATGTATCTTGGTAATTTTTTTTTGTTTTATAGAAACTTAGAATTTTCATTGTAATTTATAGCAAGATTTGGTCTAATTTGACCTGTCACAATTCTTTCTTCAGTAATTGAAATATGAATGTGTTGCTTTTCTTTGAATAATTACTTTGCTTGTGCTGAGAAAAAAAATATGCATAACTGTACAGCGAAGAGCTTACTCTAACGATAATTAGACCAGAATTTTTATGGCACTTGGTATTAACCAAGTGACATATAGCAATTGCCAATTCTTTCGGTCTGTCTGTCTGTCGATCTGTCGGTCCCGGTTTTGCTACTTTAGGCACTTCCAGGTAAGCTAGGACAATGAAATTTGGCAGACGTATCAGGGACGGGAGCAGCTTAAATTAGAAATAGTCATTTTCCCAATTTGACCATCTGGAGGGGGGAGTGGGGGGCTGGTTTATTCGGAAAAAATAGAAAAAATGAAGTATTTTTACTTATGAATGGGTGATGGGATCTTAATGAAATTTTATGTTTAGAATGATAATGTGTCTCAGAGTTCTTATTTTAAATCACGACCGGATCTGATGACATTGGGGGGGGTTGGAGGGGGGAAACCTGAAATCTTGGAAAACACTTAGAGTGGAGGGATCGGGATGAAACTTGATGGGAAAAATAAGCACAAGTCCCAGATACATGATTGTCATAATCGTAACGGATCCGCTCTCTTTGGGGTAGTGGGGGGGAGGGGGGTAAGGTATTTTTAACTTACGAACGGGTGATCGGATTTCAATGAAATTTGATGTTTAGAAGGATATCGTGTCTTAGAGCTCTAATTTCAAATCCCGACTGGATCTGCTGACATTGAGGGGGGGTAGGGGGAAACCTAAAACTTGACATTGGAGTGGTGTTTTGTCTCAGAGCTCTTATTTTAAATCCCGACTGGATCTGATGACATTGGGGGGAGTTGGAAAGGGGAAACCTAAAATCTTGGAAAACACTTGGAGTGGAGGGATCGGGATGAAACTTGGTGGGAAAAATAAACACAAGTGATAGATACATGATTAACATAAACGGAACGGATCCGCTCTCTATGGGATAGTTGGGAGGGGGGTTAATTCTGAAAAATTAGAAAAAATGAGCTATTTTTAACTTACGAACGGGTTATCGGATCTCAATGAAATTTGATATTTAGAAGGATATTGTGTCTCGAAGCTCTTATTTTAAATCTTGACTGGATCTGGGTGACGTTGGGGGAAGTTTGGGCTGGGGGAATCTAAAATCATGGAAAACGCTTAGATTGGAGGGATCGGGATGAAACTTGGTGGTAAAATAAGCAGAAGTCTTACATACGTGATTTACATAATTGGAACGGATCCGATCTATTGGGGGGGGGTGGTTTAATTCTGAAAAATAAGAAAAAATGACGTATTTTTAACTTAAGAAGGAGTGATCGGATCTTCATGAAACTTCATATTTAGAAGGAACTTGTAACTCAGATCTCTTATTTTAAATCTCAACCGGATCAAGCGTAATTGGGGGGTGCAGTTGGGGGGGACCGGAAATCTTAGAAAATACTTAAAGCGGTGAGATCAGGATGAAACTGGATGGGAAGAATAAAAACCTGTCTAAGATACGTGACTGACATAACCGGACTGGATCTTCTATCTTTGGTGGAATTGGAGGGGGGGGGTAATTTTGAAAATTGAGGTATTTGTAACTTACGAAAGGGTGACCAGATCTTAATGAAATTTGATATTTAGAAGGATTTTGTGCTTTAAAATTTTTATTTTAAATCCCGACCAGATCCTTTGAAGTTGGGGGGAGTTGGAGGGGAAACCGGAATTCTTGGAAAACGTGAAAATTGAGGTATTTTTATTTTACGAATAGACGATCGGATCTTAATGAAATTTGATTTTTAGAAAGAATTCATGTCTCAGAGCTCTTATTTCAAATCCCGGCCAGATCATTTGACATTGGGGGGAGTTGGAGGGGGAAATCTTGTAAAAACACTTGGAGTATAGGAATCGGGATGAAGCTACTGGATTCGCACTCTTTGGGGGAGTTGGGGGAGGGGTTCAGTGATTTGGCGAGTTTGGTGCTTCTGGACGGGCTAGGACGATGAAAATTGATAGGCGTGTCAGGGAGCTGCACAATTTGACTTGATAAAGTCGTTTTCCCAGATTCGACCATCTGGGGGGCTAAAGGGAGAGGAAAAATTAGAAAAAATAGGTATTAATAACTTACGAGTGGGTGATCGGATCTTAATGAATTTTGATATTTAGAAGGACATCGTCACTTAGAGCTCTTATTTTAAATCCCGACCGGCATTAAGCCTCTTATTTTCCTTTTTAAATCAATCTATTGATTCATAGAATTTTGTTAGAGTTCATACCATATGATCTCTTGGCTCTTAGCTCTTCTCGCCTCGTCACAAGCTCCATATGAGCTCTTAGCTCTTGTTAAATTTACGAAAAGTATTAGTGTTTTCAATATAGTTATCTTTCACATGTATTATATACTTATTTCTTTCCTTTTGCTTTTTTAGTATTTGTTAGAAGTTTTTTTATTATTACATTTTTAGTCGTACTTTTCTCTTGGGAGAACGATTAAACAGCATTTTGACTCACTAGAAAAATATTTTTATTATCTTAGAGATTAGAAAAAAATGAGTGTACTTGGCAGAAGTCAATTTTTCTATTAAAGTTCTGAACCGTTAATTCCATAAGCTTTTGTGATTCTTAAGATTGGTCCATTATTTGTCGATATATCACTTTCCAATTTTAATATGTTGGGTGGTTCTGAATGTTGATTGGAATTCTTGGTTGCCTTTTTCGGGACCGTCTTAGATGTACATTAAATATTTCTTCAGACTCGTGGGGAGTTGGAGGTTATCAAGGGTATGGTGAATGTGAATTTTTCTCATAATATGACGTATTTGTTTCCTGCATTAATATTTTAGACTTGGTTTATTTGAGGCCGTATGAATTATTTTGTAGGTTAATTTCTTGCGAAAACATGAAAGACTGGCGCAGTCCATTAGTTTTTCATATACGATAATATCTTTTTTTGGTAAAATCTTTGATCAAAGATTCTCATCATTCATGTAGAGTTTAATTTTTACATTTTTTAATTCTTCATATTGTCCTTCATAAATGAAATGGGTTGAATTGCTGATAATTCTTGAATTGTTCTCTGCATTGTACCATAAATAGTTTTCGTAGATCCCATAAAGTACGTTTTCATTTTCAACTGTTTTATTATCTTGGTCTAAAAGCAATTATGAAAACCTTAAAGGCCAAAATAATTTGAAACCTTTTTCGTCTCGTGTGTGCAAAAATTTTTTACGAATTAGAGATGCTATTAAGGGATATTCCTGGGGGTTGGTGCAAGAATTAGCGTTGCAAAGATGTAAAAAGCAAATTTATGCCTATATTTGTAGTATTTTCTCATTAGCTCTTGTGAAAAGGAGCCATACAATAATATAATCATTCCTTGTATTATTAAATTGTCGCTAAAGATTATGGGAACTCGTAGCAAAGTGATTAAGGTACTATAACTTAAGTTCTTTACTGCATTTGCCACCGCAGCTTCCAGAATTATTTTGTTTAGTTCATGATCTATTTCTGAAAGGTTTTGCAAACTCTTGGTTTTACTTGGAATCCAAAATTCTCGTCTCGTAGGTACTTGATTTTGGTCATGTTTTAAAGTGTTAGGGTCTGTATTACTGAAGATTCTTTTCCTTGGCATTTGTCCTGGTTAGTACTTGTTAATCATATAAGTAGTTTAATTAGCTAGTGGGTAATTACCTTGTCAGCTTGGAGTTCTTCTGAGGACTCGTCTAAAAATGATATCTTTTGTTGTGATTTGAATTTTTTTTTGAAGTTAGTTTATTTTTGTAAGCGTATTTTTTTGCTTGCTTTGACTTTTTATGCTTTAAGAAAATTTTATTTCCCTGTAAGGTGTATTCTTCAGAGTTTGGATCATACAAGAATTGGGCATAAGATCGGATTTCATCTAATGGATGATGTACTCCTTCATATTTGGTACAACTCTAGTTTTCTTCAATTATGTGCCACACTTTCGGGGTTTTACAATTGTCAATTAAATGGAGGTCAGTTTGAGTTGGGCCCTTACAAAACCAGTAGTGAATATCAAATTTTTTTCTCAATAATTGAAGGCTTGTAATTTTTTTCCTTTTTTGCTTTTCTTCGAGTCCTTGATCTTTACTCCCCCTCCAGTGGGTCGATATTTTGGGGTATTTGCTAACTTTAGGCCAAATCTATATGCGTGAGGTTTAAATTTTGTTAGATCGTAATTAAGGTACCATGTTTCAGCAAACACTTCCTTACCATTTTCATCTTGAATCAAAATTGCAGCTGAATAAAGAAAGTTTTCTTTAGCATGACCAGACAGAAAGAAAGACCAGAAAGACAGACCAACCAGACAGACAAGACAGATAGACAGACGGTACAGACAAACAGTTTAGAGAGACAGACAAGCCGGGCAGAGAGAAAGACAGACTTGACACACCATAAAGACCAGATAGACTGATAGAAAGACCCACAGACACACAGACCAGACAGACCAAACAAAAACACAGACAGAGAGACAGACAGAAAGATAGGCCAAACAGACAAGACAGACAGACAAACCAGACAGACAGACCGACAAGGCAGACAGAAAAACAGACCAGACAGATAGACAGACAGACCAGACAGACTAGACAGACAGACACAAAGAACCACAGACAGACACATAGACAGACCAGACAAACCAGATAGACCAGACAGACACACAGAGACAAAGACAGGCCAGACAGACGAACAGTGCAGACAGACAGACAGACTGACAAACAAGACAGACTGACAGACCATAAAGACAGAAAGACCAGACATACAGAGAAACTAGACAGAACAGATAGACCAGATAGACCGACCAGAGAGACAGATAGACAAGACAGACAGACAGACGAGACAGACTGACAGATCGACAGACCAGATAGACAGACCAAACATATAAACAGACCAGACAAATAAACAGACCAGACAGATAAGACATAGCTGATATAGGAGACAGACAGAGAGACAAGACCGTCAGGCATAGCAGAGAACAAGACAGATTCGACAGACAGACAGATAGACGGAAAAACTGACCAGACAGACAGCCAGACCAGACCAGACAGAAAGACAGACATAACTCAGACATACAGACCAGAAAGACAGACAAACAAACAGATCGGACTGAAAGAGAGACAGATAGACAATACAGACAAACAAACCAGACAGATAAAAAAACCAAACAGACAGAAAGATTAGAAAGACTGACGGAAAGACCAGAGAGACAGACAAACAAACAGACAAACAGACCAGACAAACAGACTGACAGACAGACAAACAGACCAGACAGACAAACTGACAAGACAGACAAACACAGACAGACGGACAGACGAGACAAACAAACAGACCAGAGAGAAAGAAATGCCAGATGTAGAGACCAGAAAGACTGACAGACAGACAAGAAAGACAGACAGACAGACATAGCAGACAGAAAGACGGACGAGACAAACTGAAGGACACACAACATAGACGAGACAGACAAACAGACAGAACACCAGACAGACAAGAGAGAAAGACCGACCAAACTTACAGACGAACCAAAGAGACGAACAGACCTGACAGATAAACAAACAACTCAGACAGATAGACAACCCATAAAGAGAGACATACCAGATAGACCAAATAGACCAGACAGAAAGACAGGCTAGACAGAAAGACAGGCAAGACAGACATACAGAACAGATACACAGACAGACAGACAGACGAGATACACTATCCAGAACAGTCTATCTGTTCTGGTCTATTTCTGTTATTTGTCGATTTGTCTGAGACGAAACAGACCAGAAAAACATCAGGCCGGACAGAAGGACAGACAGAAACTCAGAAAAACAGACCAGAAAGACAGACAATCAAACCATCCAGACTGACAGACAGACAGACTGACAAGACAGACAAACAAACCAGACAGACAAAAAACCAGACAGAAAGACAGACCAGACAGATAGACAGGCAGACAAACAGACAAACAGACAGACAGACAGACAAATCTACCAGAAAGACAGACCGGACAGACCAGACAGAGAGACCATTCAGACAAAGATACAGACCTGAGAGATTGACAGACAAGACAGAGAGACAGACATACTAGACAAACTGACAGAGAAGACATACAGACAAGACACACAGAGAGAAAAACAGACAGAAAGACCAGATAGTCAGACGGAACAGACAGAAAAACAGAACAAACTAGAACAGACAGAAATCAGACAGACAAACTAGACAGACGGATAGACCAAACAGACATACAGACGAGACAGATATAAAGAACAGACCGACAGACAGACAGACAAGACAGACATACACACAGACAGGACAGACAGGCAGATAGACCAGACAGACCAAACAGACCAGCAAGACCAGAAAGACAGACTGGAAATACAGACAGACAGACCAGATAGACGGACACACAGACAGACAAGACAGACAGACAGACAAGACAGACAGACGGACCAGACAGACGGACCAGACAGACAGATTGCCCAGACCGACGGAAACAATAGATAAGACGAGATAGACAAATAAACCAGACAGACAGACGGACATGACCGACAGAAAGACACAGACTCTGACAGACGGACAGACAGAGCAGGCAGACAAACAAGACAGAGCAGACAGAAAGACAGACAGACAGAGAAAACAGATCAGACAGACAGATGGACCTGACAGACAGACAGATAGATAGAGAGACCAGACAGACGGGAAGGGCCCATGTGTTTGAGCAGTAGTCCTGGAAAAATTGAGAAACAATTCAAACCATAGCGTGTTGAGGGAGGGACCCATGTGTTTGAGCATTAGCTCTTAAAAAAAAAATTGAGAAAAAAATTGAAGCTATAGCGTGTTGTGGGAGGGAGCCAAGTGCTTAACCAGTAGTTCTTAAAGAACTTAGAAGAAAATTTTAGCTATAGCATGTCAAGGGAAATGCCCTTGTGTTTGGGCAGTAGTTTTTAAAGAAATAAGTTCTTAAGAAGTTCTTAAAAATTTGAAAAAAATTTAAGCTATAGCGTGATAAGGGAGTGACCCATGTGTTTGAGCAGTTGCTCTTAAAGAACTTAGAAGAAAATTGTAGCTATAGCGTGTTGAAGGAGGGACCCAAGTGTTTGAGCAGTAGTTCCTAGAGAACTTAGAAGAAAATTGAAACTAAAGCGTATTGAGGGAGGGACCCATGTGTTTGAGCATTAGCTCTTAAAAAAAAAAATTGAGAAAAAAATTGAAGCTATAGCGTGTTGTGGGAGGGAACCAAGTGCTTAACCAGTAGTTCTTAAAGAACTTAGAAGAAAATTTTAGCTATAGCATGTCAAGGGAGATGCCCTTGTGTTTGGGCAGTAGTTTTTAAAGAAATAAGTTCTTAAGAAGTTCTTAAAATTTGAAAAAAATTTAAGCTATAGCGTGATAAGGGAGAGACCCATGTGTTTGAGCAGTTGCTCTTGAAGAACTTAGAAGAAAATTGTAGCTATAGCGTGTTGAAGGAGGAACCCAAATGTTTGAGCAGTAGTTCCTAGAGAACTTAGAAGAAAATTAAAACTAAATCGTATTGAGGGAGGGGCCCATGTGTTTGGGCAGTAGTTCTTAAAAATTGAGAAAAATTCAAGCTATAGCGTGTTGAGGGAGGGACCCATGTGTTTGAGCAGTTGCTCTTGAAGAACTTAGAAGAAAATTGTAGCTATAGCGTGTTGAAGGAGGGACCCAAGTGTTTGAGCAGTAGTTCCTAGAGAACTTAGAAGAAAATTGAAACTAAAGCGTATTGAGGGAGGGGCCCATGTGTTTGGGCAGTAGTTCTTAAAAATTCAGAAAAATTCAAGCTATAGCGTGTTGAGGGAGGGACCCTTGTGTTTGAGCAGTAGCTCTTAAAGGACTTGGAAGAAAATTGAAGCTATAGCGTGTTTAGGGAGGGACCTATGTGTTTGGGCAATAGTTCTTAAAAAATTGAGAAGAAATTCAAGCTATGGCGGTTTTGAGAGGGTTTGACACAAACACCTATGTGTTTGAGCAGTAGTTCTTAATAAATTGAGAAGAAATTCAAGCTATAGCGTGTAGAGGGAGGGGCCCATGTGTTTGAGCAGTAGTTCTTAAGAAATTGAAAAAATATTCAAGCTATAGCGTGTTGAGGGAGGGACCCATGTGCTGGAGCAGTAGTTCTTAAAAAATTGAGAAGAAATTCAAGCTATAGTGTGTTGAGGGAAGGATTCACGTGTTTGAGCAGTAATTCATATAGAACTTAGAAGAAAATTGTGGCTATAGCGCGTTGAGGGAGGGACCTGTGTGTTTGAGTTGTAGGTCTTACAGAACTTCGAAGAAAATTGAACCTATATCGTGTTTAGGGTGCGGTCCATGTGTTTTGGCAGTAGTTTTTAAAAAATTGAGATAAAATTCAAGCTGTAGCGTGTTGAGGGAGGGACCCATGTGTTTGAGCAGTATTTCTTAAGGAACTTAGAAGAAATTTGAAGCTAAAGTGCGTTGAAGGAAGGATCCATGTGTCTGAGTAGTAGTTCTTAAAGAACTCAAAAAAAAGCTTCAAGAGAATTGAAGCTTTAGCGTGTTGAGGGAGGGACCCTTTTGTTTTAGGAGTAGTTCTTAAAGAACTTAAAAGAAAATTTAAGCTATAGTGCGTTGAGGGAGGGACCCATGTCTTTGAGCAGTCGTTCTTAAAGAACTAGAAGAAAATTGAAGCTTTAGTTTGTTGAGGGAGGGGTCCATGTGTTTGGGCAGTAGTCCTTAAGGAACTTAGAAGAAAATTAAAGTTTTGGCATGTTGAGAGAGGGGCCCATGTGTTTCGGCGGTAGTTCTTAAAGACTTAGAAGAAAATTGAAGCTATTGCGTTTTGAGGGACGGATCCTTGTGTCTGAATAGTAGTTCTTTAAAGACTTAGAAGAAAATCTTAGCTATAGCGTGTTGAGGGAGGGACCCATGTGTTTGAGCAGTAGTTCTTACAAAATTGAGGGAAAGTGCAAGCTATAGCGTGTGGAGGGAGGGACCCATGTGTTTGAGCATTAATTTTTACAAAATTGAAAAAAAATTCAAGCTATAGTGTGTTGAGGGAGAGACCCATGTGTTTGATCAGTAGCTCTTTGGGAACTTAGAAGAAAATTGTAGTTATAGCGGGTTGAGGGAGGGGCCCATGTGTTTGGGCAGTAGGTCTTAAAAATATGAGAAAAATTCAAGCTATAGCGTGTTGAGGGAGGGATCCATTTGTTTGAACAGCGTTTCTTAAAGAATTTAGAAGAAAATTGAAACTATAGCATGTTGAGGAAGGGTCCCATATGTTTGGGGAGTAGTTTATAAGGAACTTAGAAGAAAATTGCAGCTATAGCGTGTTGAGGGAGGGATCCATATGTCTGAGTAGTAGCTCTTAAGTAACTTAGAAGAAAATTGAAGCTATAGCGTGTTGAGGGAGGGACCCATGGGTTTGAGTAGTAGTTCTTAATGAACTTTGAAGAAGATTGTAGCTATAGCGTGTTGAGGGAGGGGCCCATTTGTTTGGGCAATAGCTCTTAATGAACTTGGAAGAAATTCAAGCTATAGCGTGTTGAGGGAGGGACCCATGTGTTTGAGCAGTAGTTTTTAAAGAACCTAGAGGAAAATTGTAGCTATAACGCACAGAGGGAGGAAAAACCGCGTGTTTCAGCTGTAGTTCTTAGGGAACTTAGAAGAAAATGGAAGCTATAGCGTGTAGAGGTAGGGGTGCATGTGTATGGGCAGTAACTCTTAAAAAATTCAGAAAAAATTCAAGCTATAGCGTGTTGAAGGAGTGACCCATGCGTTTGAGCAATAGTTCTTAAAAAATTGTTAATAAATTCAAGCTATAGCGTGTTGAGGGAGGGACCCATTTGTTTTAGCAGTAGTTCTTAAAGAACTAAGAAGAAAATTGAAGCTACAGTGTCTTGAGGGAGGGGCGCTTGTGTTTGAGCAGTAATTCTTAAAAGAGCTAGAAGAAAATTGAAGTTATAGCGTGTTGAGGAAGGGGTCCACGTATTAGGGCAGTAGTTCTTAAAGAACTTAGAAGAAAATTAAAGCTTCA
This sequence comes from Artemia franciscana, assembly GCF_032884065.1. NCBI lineage: Eukaryota > Metazoa > Arthropoda > Branchiopoda > Anostraca > Artemiidae > Artemia > Artemia franciscana. Next base: position 37,519,224 of record NC_088868.1, read on the forward strand.
GCGTGTTGAGGAAGGGGCCCATGTGTTCTGGCAGTAGTTCTTAAAGAAATTAGACGAAAATCGAAGCTATAGCGTTTTGAGGGAGGGATCCTTGTGTCTGAGTAGTAGTTCTTAAAGAACTTAGAAGAAAATCTGAGCTATAGCGTGTTGAGGGAGGGACCCATGTGTTTGAGCAGTAATTCTTAAAAGAACTGGAAAAAAATTGAAGTTATAGCGTGTTGAGGAAGGGGCCCACGTATTTGGGCAGTAGTTCTTAAAGAACTTAGAAAAAAATCAAAGCTTCGGCGTATTGAGGGAGAGGCCCATGTGTTTTTGCAGTAGTTCTTAAGAAACCTAGCCGAAAATCGAAGCTATAGCGTTTTGAGGGAGGGATCCTTGTGTCTGAGTAGTAGTTCTTAAAGAACTTAGAAGAAAATCTGAGATATAGCGTGTTGGGGGAGGGACCAATGTGTTTGAGCAATAGCTCTTAAGGAACTTAAGGAACGAAAATTGAAGCTATAGTGTGTTGAGGGAGGGACCCATGTGGTTAATTATTAGTTCTTAAACAGCTTAGAAGAAAGTTGAAGCTATAGCGTGTTGAGGGAGGGGCCCATGTATTTGGACAGTAGTTCTTAAAAAACTGGGAAGTAATTAAAGTTGTAGCGTGTTTAGGGAGGGACCCTTGTATTTGAGCTGTAGTTCTTAAACAGCTTAGGAGAAAATTGAAGCCATAGCATGTTAAGGGAGGGGCTCATGTTTTTGGGCAGTAGTTCTTACAAAATTGAGAAGAGATTTAAGCTATAGCGTATTGAGGGAGGGACCCATGTGTTTGAACAGGAGTTCTTTAATAATTGAGAAAAATGCAAGCTATAGCGTGTGGAGAGAGGGACCCATGCATTTGAGCATTAGATCTTACAAAATGAGAAAACATTCTAGCTGCATTGTGTTGAGGGAGGGACCCAAGTGTTGGAGCAGTACTTCTTAAGGAACCTAGAAGAAAATTGTAGCTATAGCGGGCTTAGGGAGGGACCCATATGTTTGGGCACTAGGTCTTAAGAATTTGAGAAAAATTCAAGCTATAGCGTGTTGAGGGAGGGATCCATTTGTTTGAACAGTAGCTCTTAAAGAACTTAGAAGAAAATTGAAACTATAGCATGTTGAGGGAGTGTTCTATGTGTTTGGGCAGTAGTTTCTAAACAACTTAGAAGAAAATTGAAGCTATAGCCTGTTGAGGGAGAGATCCATGTGTTTGAGTAGTAGCTTTTAGGTAACTTAGAAGAAAATTTAAGCTTTAGCGTGTTGAGGGAGGGACCCATGTGTTTGAGCGATAGTTCTTAAAGAACTTAGAAGAAAATTGAAGTTATAGCGTGTTGAGGGAGGGACCCATGTGTTTGAGTGATAGTTCTTAAAGAACTTAGAAGAAAATTGCAGTTACAGCGTGTTGAGGTAGGGGCCCATGTGTTTGGGTAGTAGTTCTTAAAAGCTAGAGAAAAATTCAAGCTATATCGTGTTGAGGGAGGGACCCATGTGTTTGAGCAGTAGTTCTTAGAAAATTGAGAAGAAATTCAAGCTATAGCGTGTTGAGGGAGGGACCCATGTGTTTGAGCAGTCGTTCTTAGAGAACTTAGAAGAAAATTGTATCTATAGCGTGTTGATTGAGGGACCCATGTGTTTCAGCTTTAGGTCTTAAAGAACTTAGAAGAAAATTGAAGCTATATCGTATTGAGGGAGGGGCGCATGTGTTTGGGCAGTAAATCTTAAGAAATTGAGAAAAAATTCAAGCTATAGCATATTGAGGAAGGGACCCAAGTGTTTGAGCAGTAGCTCTTAAAGAACTTAGAAGAAAATTGTAGCTTTAGCGTGTTGAGGGAGGGGCCCATGTGTTTGGGCAGTGGTTCTTAAGAATTTTATGAAAATTTCTTTTTCATAGATTTTTTTTAAAGAAAAAATCTATAGCGCGTTGAAGAAGGGACCCAAGTATTTGAGCAGTAGCTCTTAAAGAACTTAGAAGAAAATTGTAGCTATAGCGTGTTAAGGGAGGGACCCATTTGTTTCAGCAGTAGTTCTTAAAGAAATTAGAAGAAAGTTTAAGCTCTAGCGTGTATAGGGAAGGGCCCATGTTTTTGAACATTAGTTGATAAAGAACTTAAAAAAAATTGGATCTCTAGCGTAATTAGGTAGGGGCGTAATTAGGCCGTGGTTCTTAAGAAATTGAGGAATTCAAACTATAGTTTGTAAGACTTATAAGAAAATTGAAGCTATAGCATGTTGTCGGAGGAGCCCATGTGTTTAAGCAGTAGTACTTAAAAATTTGAGAAAAAATTCAAGCTATAGCGTGTTGACGAAGGGACCCTTGTGTTTGATTAGTAGTTCTTAAATAATTTAGAAGAAAATCGTAGCTATAGCGTGTTTAGGGGGACCAACATGTTTGAACAGTACTTCTTTAATAATTGAGAAAATATTGAAGCCATAGCGTGTTGAGGGAGGGACCTATGTGTTTGAGCAGTAGCTCTTAAAAAAACTTAAAAAATATTCAAGATATAGTGTGTTGAGGGAGGGGACCATTTGTTTAGGTAGTAGTTCTTAAAGAAATTAGAAGAAAATTGAAGCTATAGCGTGCTGAGGGAGGGGTGCATGTGTTTGGGTAGTAGTTCTTAAAGAACTTAGAAGGAAATTGTATCTTTAGCGTTGTGAGGAAGTGAAACATTTGTTTGAGCATTAGTTTCTAAAAATTGAGAAAAGATTCAAGCTATAGCCTGTTGAGGGAGATACTAATAGGTTTGAGCAGCAATTCTAAACAATTGAAATAAAATTCAAGCTATAGCGTGTTGAGGGAGGGACCCATGTGTTTCAGCAGTAGTTTTTAAAGAGTTTAGAAGAAAATCGTAGATATAGCGTGTTGAGGGAAGGACCCATGTGTTTGAGCAGTAGTTTTTTAAAAATTCAGAAAATATTGAAGATATAGCGTGTCAAGGGAGGGACCCATATATTTGAGCAGTAGTTCTTAAAGAACTTAGAAGAAAATTTAAGCTATAGCGTGATGAGGGAGGGGCCCATGTCTTTGGGTAGTAGTTTTTAAAACAACTTAGAAGGAAATTGTATCTCTAGAGTTTTGAGGGAGGGAAGCATTTGTTTGAACATTAGTTCTTAAAAACTTAAAAAAACATTCAAGCTATAGCGTTTTGAGGGAGGGACCCGTGTGTTTGAGCAGTAGTTTTTTAAAAATTCAGAAAATATTGAAGATATAGCGTGTCAAGGGAGGGACCCATATATTTGAGCAGTAGTTCTTAAAGAACTTAGAAGAAAATTTAAGCTATAGCGTGATGAGGGAGGGGCCCATGTCTTTGGGTAGTAGTTTTTAAAACAACTTAGAAGGAAATTGTATCTCTAGCGTTTTGAGGGAGGGAAGCATTTGTTTGAACATTAGTTCTTAAAAACTTAAAAAAACATTCAAGCTATAGCGTTTTGAGGGAGGGACCCGTGTGTTTGAGCAGTATTTCTTAAAGAACTTAGAAGAAAATTGAAGCTATAGTGGTGTTGAAGGAGGGGTATATGCTTTTAGGTTTTGAGTTCTTAAAGAACTTAGAAGAAAATTGCAGCTTTAGCTTTTTGAGGAAGGGACCCTTGTGTTTGAGCAGTAGTTCTTCAGAAATTGAGAAAATGTTCAAGCTATTGCGTGTTGAGAGAGGGACTTATGTGTTTGAGCAGTAGTTCTTATAGAATTGAAAAAAACTCAAGCCACAGCGTGTTGAGGGAGGGGACCATGTGTTTGGGCCGTAGTTCTTAAACAAATTTAGAAAACTTTGAGCTATAGCGTGTTGAGGGAGGGACCCAAGTGTTTGAGCAGCAGTTCTGAAAGAACTTTGAAGAAAATTGAAGCTCTAGCGTGTTGAGGGAGGGGCCCATGTGTTTGAGCAGTAGTTTTTAAAAATTGAAAAAGATTCAAGCTATAGCGTGTTGAGGGAGGGACTCATGTGTTTGAGCAATAGTTCTTAAAAAATTGAGAAAAATTCAAACTATATCGTGTTGAGGGAGGAACCAAAGTGTTTGAGCAGTAGTTCTTAAAGAACTTAGAAGAAAATTGTAGCTTTAGCGTTTTTAGGGAGAAGCCCATGTGTTTGAGCAGTAGTTCATTATTAACTAAGAAGAAACTGGAAGCCATAGCGTGTTGAGTTAGGGACCCATGTGTTTGAGCAGTAGTTATTAAAAAATGAAAAAAACTCAAGCCACAGCGTCTTGAAAGAGGGACCCATGGGTTTGAGCAGTATTTCTTAAAAAAATTGAGAAGAATTTCAAGCTATGGCGTGTTGAAGGAGGGACCCATGTGTTTGGGTAGTAGTTCTTAAACAAATTTAGAAAGCTTCGAGCCCAAACACACGGATGTAAACAGCGGAAGCGGAAAAGCGGAAGTGGGATTTTCCGTGTTTCTGTCAAATATTCATATTCTGGTTAAACTATTAATATTTCAAATTCTAAGTAAATTGATTATTTAGGGATGTCAGTTTCCTGTACCATGTTCCGTGTTTTATAAAATATAAGTTAGAGTTGCAAATTAGCCGAGTCAGTGGAGATTCGGATTCTGTCCTCAACGTTGTATTATATTTATAAATAAACATTTTTATTACACTTTATGAGAGTTAGAGATACTAGATATCCTCCACCGGTCGAACCCTATACTGTAGGCCAACGCTACCGTAATGTTCTAAAGAAGAGAACGCAGAGAGAGAAGATGAGAAGAAGAGCCTTTACACGGACCCCTCCCTCAACACACTTTAAATATAATATTTTTCTTTAGAATATTTATATTTTTATAATATAATAAATTTTTTTCTTTAAAAGTTCTTTATGAACTCTGCTTAAACACATGGGCCCCGACCTCAAATAGCTATAGCTTACATTTTTCTCAAATTTTCAAGAACTGCTACCCAAACACATGGGCCCCTCCCTCAACACGCTATAACTACGATTTTGTTCTAAGATCGTCAAGAAATACTGCCCAAACACATGGGCCCCTCCCTCACCACGCTATTGCTTGAATTTTGTTCAATTTCGTAAGAACTACTTCTCAAACACATGGGTCCCTCCCAAAACATGCTATAGCTTGAATTTCTTCTCAATTTCTTAGGAACTACTGCTCAAACACCCTCAACACGCTATAGCTTGAAGTTTTCTAAATTTGATTAAGAACTACTGCCCAAACACATAGGTTCCTCCCTCAACACGCCATAGCTTTAATTTCTTTTCAATTGTTTAAGAACTATTGCCAAAACACATGGGCCCCTCCCTCAAAACGCTATAGCTTGAATTTCTTCTCAGTTTCTTTTAGAAATACTGCTCAAGCATATGGGTCCCTCCTCAACAGGCTATAGCTTGAATCTTTTCTCAATTTTAAGAACTAATGCTCAAACACATGGGTCCCTCACTCAACACGCTATAGCTTAATTTTTTTCTCAATTTCTTAAGAACTACTGCTCAAACACATGGGTCCCTCCTTCAACTTGCTTTAGCTTGAATTTCTTCTCAATTTCTTAAGAACTGCTGCCCAAACACATGGGCCGCTCCCTCAACACTCTATAGTTTCATTTTTTTTTTAGTTCTTGATGAGCCACTGTTCAAACACGTGGGTCCCTCCCTCAACACGCTATATATTGAGTTTTTCTCAAATTTTTATAAAATACCACCCATACACAGGGGCCCCTCCCTGAACATGCTCTAGCTTCGATTTTGTTCTAAGTTCCTTAAGAACTACTGCTCAAACACATGGGTCCCTCCCTCAACACGATATAGCTAGAATTTTTTCTTAAATTTTTAAGAACTACTGCCCAAACACATGGGACCCTCCCTCAACACGCTATAGCTTCAATTTTCTTCTAAGTTCTTTAAGAACTACTGCCCAAACACAAGGGTACCTCCCTCAACACGACATAGCTAGAATTTTTTCTTAAATTTTTAAGAACTACTGCCCAAACACATGGGTCCCTCCTTCATCACGCTATAGCTTGGATTTTTCTTAAATTTTTAAGAACTATTGCCCAAACACATGGGCCCTTCCCTCAATAACGCTAAAACTACAATTTTCTTCCGAGTTCTTGAAAAACTTCTGCCCAAACACATGGGTCCCTCCCTCAACACGCTATAACTACAATTTTCTTCCATGTTCTTGAAAAACTTCTGCCCAAACACATGGGTCCCTCCCTCAACACGCTTTAACTACAATTTTCTTCTAATTTCTTTAAGAACTACTGTTCAAACACATGTTCCCCTCCCTCAACACGCTATAGCTTGAGTTTTTCTCAAACTTTTAAGACCTACTACCCAAATATTGGGCCCCTCCCTCAACACGCTATACATTCAATTTTTTTCTAAGTTCCTTAAGAACAACTGCTCAAACCAATGGGTCCCTCCCTCAACACGCTATAGCTTCAATTTTCTTCTAGGCTCTTTAAGAGCTTCTATTCAAACACTTGGGTCCCTCCCTCAAAACACTATAACTTGAATTTTTCACGCATAGGTTCCTCCCTCAACGCGCTGTAGTTTGAATTTCTTTTCATTTTTTTAAGAACTACTGTCCAAACATATGGGCCCCTCTCAGCACGCTATAGGTTAAATTTTTTTTCTAAGTTCTTTAAGAACTACTGCTCAAACATATGGGCCCCTCCCTCAACACGCTTTAGCTACGATTTTCTTCAAAGTTCCTTAAGAACTACTACTCAGACACATGGATCCCTCCCTCAACACGCTATAGCTTAAGTTTTCTTCTCAGCCCTTTAAGAACTACTACTCAGGCACACGGATTCTTCCCTTAACACGCTATAGCTTCAATTTTTCTTAATTTTTAAGAACTACTGCCAACACACATGGACCCCTCCCAAAAAACGCTCTAGCTTCAATTGTCTTCTAAGTTCTTTAAGATGTACTGCTCAAACACATGGGTCCCTTTCCTCAACACGCTATAGCTTGAATTTCTTCTCAATTTCTTAAGAACTACTGCTCAAGCACATGGGTCCTTCCCTCAAAATGCTATAGCTTGAATATTTTCTAAATTTCATATGAACCACTGCTCGAACACATGGGACCCTCCCTCAAGACAATATAGCTTGAATTTTTTCTCAATTTTTTAAGAACTACTGCCCAAACACTTGGGTCTAAATTCTTTAAGAACTACTGCTCAAACACATGGGTCCCTTGCTCAACACGCTATAGCTTGAATTTCTTCTCAACTTCTTAAGAACTACTGCCCAAACATATGGGTCAAAGTTCTTTAAGAAATACTGCTCAAACACATGGGTCCCTTGCTCAACACGCTATAGCTTGAATTTATTCTCAATTTTTTAAGAACTACTGCCCAAACACATGGGCCCCTCTCAAAACGCTATAGCTTCAATTTTCTCCTAAGTACATTAATAACTACTGCTCAAACACATGGGTCCTACCCTCAACACCCTATAGCTTGATTATTTTCTTAATTTTGTAAGAAATAATGCTCAAACACATGGACCCCTCCCTCCACACGCTGCAGCTTGTATTTTTTCTAAATTTTTTAAGAACTACTGCTCAAATACATGGGTTTTTTCCTCAACACGCAATATTTTTAAGAGCTACTGCTCAAACATATGGGTCCCTCCCTCAGCACGCTATAGCTTGAATTTCTACTCAATTTCTTAAGAACTACTGCCCAAACACAAGGTTCCCTCTCGACACGCTATAGCTTCAATTTTCTTCTAAGTTGTTCAAGAACTACCGCTCAAACACATGGGTTCCTTCCTCAACACGCTATAGCTTGAATATTTTTTCTATTTTTTAAGAACTACTGTCCAAACATGTGAGCCCCTCTCAACATGCTACAGGTTAAATTTTTTCTAAGTTCTTTAAGAACTACTGCTCAAACATATGGGTCGCTCCCTCAACACGCTATAGCTACGATTTTCTTCTAAGTTCCTTAAGAACTACTACTCAGGCACATGGATCCCTCCCTCAACACGATATAGCTTCAATTTTCTTCTCAGCCCTTTAAGGACTACTACTCAGGCACATGGATTCTTCCCTCAACACGCTATAGCTTCAATTTTCTTCTAAGAACTACCACCCAAACACATGGGTCCCTCCCTGAAAATCCTAAAGCTTGAATTTTTTCTCAATTCTTAAGAACTAATGCTCAAACACATGGGTCCATCCCTCAAAACGCTTTAGCTTGAATTTTTTCTCTATTTTTTAAGAACTTCTGCCAAAGCAAATGGACCCCTCCAAAAACACGCTATAGTTTCAATTGTCTAATAAGTTCCTTAAGATCTACAACTCAAACACATGGGTCCTTCCCTCAACACGCTATAGCCACAATTTTGTTCTAGGTTCTTTATGAACTACTGCTCAAACACATGTTTCCCTTTTCTCAACACGCTATAGCTTGAATTTCTTCTTCAATTTTTTAAAAACTACTGCCCAAACACATGGGTCCCTCCTTCAACACGCTATAGCTTGTATATTTTCTATAATTCTTAAAAACTATTGCTAAGAAAAATAAGTCCCTCCCTCAACACGCTATAGCTTGAATATTTTCTCAATCTCTAAAGAACTACTGCTCAAACCCATGGGTCCCTCCCTCAACACGCTATAGCTTGAATTTCATCTCAATTTTTTAAGAACTACTGCGCAAACAAATGGGTTTAGGTTCTTTAAGAACTACTGCTCAAACACATGGGTCCCTTCCTCAACACGCTTTATCTTGAATTTCTTCTCAATTTCTTAAGAACTACTGCTCAAACAAATGGGCCCCTCTCAACACGCAATAGCTTCAATTTTCTCCTAAGTTGATTAATAACTACTGCTCAAACACATGGGTCCCTCCCTCAACATCCTATAGCTTGATTATTTTCTTAATTTTGTAAGAACTAATGCTCAAAAACATGGACCCCTCCCTCCACACGCTGTAGCTTGTATTTTTTCTAAATTAATAACAACATGGGTCCCTCCCTCAGCACGCTATAGTTTGAATTTTTTCTCTATTTCTTAAGAACTACTGCCCAAACACAAGGTCCCCTCTCGACAAGCCATAGCTTCAATTTTCTTCTAAGTTGTTTAAGAACTACTGCTCAAACACATGGGTCCCTCCCTCAACACGCTATAGCTTGAATTTTTTTCTCAATTTCTTAAGAACTACTGCCCAAACACATGGGCCCCTCCCTAAACACGCTATAGCGTGAATTTTTCTAATTTTCTTAAGAGCTACTACTCAAACACATGGGTCCCTCCCTCAGCCCGCTATAGCTACAATTTTTAAGTTCTTTAAGAGCTACTGTTCAAACACATGGGTCCCTCCCTCAACACGTTATAGGATGAATTTGTCGCAATTTTTTTTAGAAACTACTGCTCAAACAAATAGGTCCCTCCCTCAACACTCTTTAGCATGTCTTTTTCTAAATTGTTTGAGAAATACTACTCAAACATATTGGTCTCTCCCTCGATATGCTCTAGCTTGAATTTTTTCTAATTTTTTTAAGAACTTATGCTCAAACACATGGATCCCTTCACCAACGCGCTATAGCTTGAATTGTTTCTCAATTTTTTAAGAAGTACTGCCAAAACACATGGACCCCTCCCAAAACACACTATAGCTTCAATTTCCTTCTAAGATCTTTAAGATCGAAAGCTCAAACACAGGGATCCCTCCCTCAACACGCTATAGCTACAATTTTCGTCTAAGTTATTTATGAACAACTGCTCAAAACATGGGTCCCTTTGCTCAACACGGTATAGCTTGAATTTCTTCTCAATTTCTTAAGAACTACTGCTCAACAACTGGGTCCCTCCATCAACACGCTATAGCTTGAATATTTTCTCAATTTCTTAAAAAGTACTACTGAAACACATGGGTCCCTCCCTCAACATGCTAGAGCTACAGTTTTCTTCTAAGTTCTTTAAGAACTAATGCTCAAACACATGGGTCCCTCCGTAAACACGCTATAGCTTCAATTTTCTTCTAAGTTCTTTATTAACTACTATTCAAACATATGGGTCCTTCCCTCAACACGCTATAGCTTGATTTTTTTTTTCTCAATTTCTTAAGAACTACTACCCAAACAAATGGGCTCCTCCCTCAACTCGCTATAACTATAATTTTCTTCCAAATTTCTTAAGAACTACCGCCCAAGCACATGGGTCAACTCCCTCAACACGTTATAGCTTCAATTTTCTTCTAAGTTCCTTAAGAACTACTGCTCAAACACATCGGTCCCTCCCTCAACACGCTATAGCTTGAATTTTTTCTCTCTTTCTTAAGAACTTATGCTCAAACACATGGGTCCCTCCCTCAACACGCTATATTTTGAATTTTTCTCAAATTTTTAAGAACTACTGCTCAAACACATGAGTCCCTCCCTCAGCCCGCTATAGCGTGAATATTTTCTCAATCTCTTAAAACCTACTACTCAAACATATGGGTCCCTCCCTCAACACGCAATAGCCTGAATTTTTTCTCCATTTTTCAGAACTACTGCTAAAACACAAGGGTCCCTCCCTCGACACGCTATAGCTTGAATATTTTATCAATTTCTTAAGAAAAACTGCTCAAACACATGGATATCTCCCTCAACACGCTATAGCTTGAATAATTTCTCAATTTCTTAAGAACTACTGCTCAAACACATGGGCCGCTCCCTCAACACAATATAGCTAGAATTAGAATATAGCTAAGAATTACTGTTCAGACGCATAGGTTCCTCCCTCAACTCGCTGTAGCTTGAATTTCTTCTCAATTTTTTAAGAACTACTGTCCAAACACATGAGCCCCTCCCAACACGCTATAGATTAAATTTTTGTCTAAGTTCTTTAAGAACTACTGCTCAAACATATGGGTCGCTCCCCCAAAACGCTTTAGCTACGACTTTCTTCTAAGTTCCTTAAGAACTAGTACTCAGACACTGGGATCCCTCCCTCAACACGCTATAGCTTAAATTTTCTTCTAAGTTCTTTAAGAACTTACTGCCCAAGCACATGAGCTCATCCCTCGACAAGCTGATTTTTTTTTTTTATATTTTTTAAGAACTAGCTTCAATTTTCTTTTTAAGTTCTGTAAGAACTACTACTCAAAATCATGAGTCCCTCCCTCAACATGCTATAGCTTGAATTTTTCTTAGTTTTTTAAGATATACTGCTCAGACACATGGATCCCTCTCTCAACACACTATAGCTACGATTTTCCTCTAAGTTATTTAAGAACTACTACTCAGACACATGAATCCCTCCATCAACAAGGTATAACTTGAATTTTTCTCAATTTTTTAAGAACTACCGCTCAAACACATGGGTCCCTCCCTCAAAACGCTTTAGACTGATTTTTTTCACAATTTTTTAAGAACTAATGCTCATATAATTGGGTCCCTCGCTCATCACCCTATAGCTACAATTTTCTTCCAAGTTCCTTAAGAACTACTCATCAAACACAAGGACCATTCCCTTAACACGCTATAGCTTGAATTTTTTCTCAATTTTTTAAGAAATACTGCTCAAACACATGGGTCCCTCGCTCAACACGCTATAGCTACAATTTTCTTCCCTCACTCAACACGCTATAGCTTGAATATTTTCTCATTTTCTTAAGAACTACTGCTCAAACACATGGGTCCCTTGCTCAACACGCTATAGCTACAATTTTCTTCTAAGCTTCTTAAGAACTACTCCTCAAACACATGGGTCCCTCACTCAACACGCTATAGCTTGATTTTTTTCTCAATTTCTTAAGAACCACCACCCAAACACATGGGCCCCTCCCTCAACACGCTATAACAACAATTTTCTTCCAAGTTCCTTAAGAACTACTGCCCAAACACATGGGCCTCTCCTTCAACACGCTCTAGCTTCAAAGTTTCATGCGGCCCATGTGTTTGGGCAACAGTTCTTAAAAATTTGAGAAAAATTTAAGCTAGAGCGTGTTGAAGGAGGGGCCCATGTGTTTGGGCAGTAGTTTTTAAGGAACTTAGAAAAAATTGAAGCTATAGCGTGTTAAGGGAGGGACAAATTTGTTTGAGCAGCAGTTCTAAAAAAATTGAGAAGACATTCAAGCTATAGCAAGTTGAAGGAGGGATCCTTGTATTTGAGCAGTAGTTCATAAGAAACTTAGAAGAAAATTGAAGCTATAGTGTGTTGAGGGAGGGACCCACGTGTTTGAGCAGCAAGTCTTAAAAAATCGTGAAGAAATTTAAGCTATAGCAAGTTAAGGGATTGACCCTTGTGTTTGAGCAGTAGTACTTAAAGAACTTGGAAGAAAAATGAAACTATTGCGTATTTAGGGAGGGGGCCATTAGTTTGGGCAGTGTTTCTTAAAAAATTGAGAAAAAATTCAATCTTTAGTGTGTTAAGGGAGGGACCTATGTGTTTTAACAGTAGTTCTTAAAAAATTGAGAAAAAATTAAAGCTAAAGCGTGTTGAGGGAGGGACCCATGTGTTTGAGCTTTAGTTCTTAAAGAAATTAGAAGAAAATTGAAACTAGAGTGTGTTGAGAGGGGCCCATTTGTTTGGGCAGTAGTTTTTAAGAAATTGAAAAGAAATTCAACCTATAGCGTTTTGAAGGAGGTACCCATGTGTTTAAGCAGTAGTTCTTAAAAAAATTGAGAAGAAATTCAAGCTAAAGCGTGTTGAGGGATAAACCCATGCGTTTCAGCAGTAATTCTTAAGCAATTGAGAAAATATTCAAGCTATAGCGTATTGATGGAGGGACCCATGTGTTTGAGCAGTAGTTCTTAAAAAATTCAGAATAAATTCAAGCTATAGCGTGTTGAGGGAGGGAACCCTTGTGTTTGAGCAGTAGTACTTAAAGAACTTAGAACAAAATTGAAGCTATAGTGTATTTAGGGAGGGGTCCATGAGTTTTGGCATTAGTTCTTAAACAATTGAGAAAAAATTCAAGCTGTAAAGATTTGAGGGAGGGACCAATTTTTTTGAGCAGTAGTTTTAAAAAATTGAGAAAAAATTCAAGCTATAGCGTGTTGAGGGAGTGACCCATGTGTTAGAGCAGTAGCTCTTAAAGCCCTTAGAAGAACATTGTAGCTATAGCGTGTTGAGGGAGGGACCCATGTGTTTGAGCTGTAGTTCTTAAAAAAATGAAAAAACTCAAGCTATAGCGTATTGATGGAGGAACCCATGTATTTGAGCAGTAGCTCTTCAAAAAGTGAGAAATTTTTCAAGCTATAGCTTTTTGAGGGAGGGACCCATGTGTTTGAGCAGTAGATTTTAAAGAACCTAGAAGAAAATTGAAGCTATAGCACGTTGAGGGAGGGGCCCGTGTGTTTGGGCAAAAGTTCTTAAATAACTTAGAAGAGAATTTCAGCTATTTCGTTTTGAGGGAGGGACCCATATGTTTGACCATTAGTTCTTAAAAAATTGATCAAAAATTCAAGTTATAGCGTGTTGAGGGAGGGACCCTTCGTAAATGTGGATCTTGTTATGTGTAGTTAACCAAATTCACAATTGGTATACTTAATGTTTCGTTGAATTACTAAAACTCAATGACCGGTGCATACGCTACATACGAAATTTTTTTAGACTGCTCTTACACTGCATACCCAATTTTCTAAAACGAGTGGTTAAAGCAAGTTGGGTATCCTAAAAACCCTCGAGCTCCAGAGCTATTCATGTGCTAGAAGACAGTTTAACAGCATAAAAAAGAGGTATAATACTGTCATTTCTCTACTGGACACAGAGGGAGATCTAGAAAAAATCTTAGGGAAGCTGGTAAATGTGACAAAGGCACCAGTAAGCAAAACCTTGGGAGAGGGGAATGTGAAAAGGATGCCAATTATTGACGTAGTTGACAAATTTATTTTAAAAAAGAATGAAAGCAGAAAAAATATGGAATCAAAACGCCAGAAAAAATTTTGGGAAGGTGGAGTTCACAATAGAATCCCCCAGGATCTTTCAGTGACCGAACCTTCTTTCTATTGATTATCATGATGGTTATGAGAATCGGTAGGTCATAATTGAATCTTACAAAAGTCAAACCATCAAAATGAACCCAGTTATCTAGTGTAGTCAATGCCTGGTTCAACTAAATCCGTAAGCTCTCTTTGTTTTCAAGATTAGGTAAACACTTATGTTCTTAAGCATTGAGTTTCACCCAGTTTCGTAGATACGGGGTGCTCAACTATGTTAGCTTAATCATGTTTATGTAAATCCACCGTAAAAGATCTTGGAATTAACTCAATTTTACCAAAACCCAGTTCGAGTCTACATACTACTACCTACGTTACAGACGAAATTTGCTTCTTAAGATTAAAAAACAATGTAAAGCTGTAAGTCCTTCTTGCATGAAAGGCTTTGCGGCGTATTCTGGACGAACCTTAAGGCAAAAATCGATGCCTCTTCATAGCAGATTAATGTTTGTCACTGCCGAAAGATATCCAGGAACGATGTGTATTTTAATTTGATTTGTTTATTACTAAACTTAAGACCAACTAAGGCCACTTACAAAAAAAGAAAAAACAGAAAGAAAAAAAGTTCGAACAAAACAGATAAATTGATAACACACAAAAAACAATCAGCAAAAAAAACAACAAGTCATTCAAATAACAGTGGTACATGTTTTGTGTAAATCATTCTTGACCAAGTCAGCCAAAGTTGCAGAGAGAAGCGAAAAAGTGGCTCAGATAGCACCAAAATGGTGATATTATCCAAGCCAGTATCTTTTCCTGAGCTGCGTAGAAAATCTTCTCTTTCTATCCAGACAAGGATACATGCTTAAATTTACCTACGTAGCTAAGGGAAAGATTGGAGGCCACTGCCAACAAACAATCATGATGCACTACAATTCAAAGGAAGATTAAGAAGCCACCGTAAAGAATGGTTATAAAGAACCTGAAGAGAATTTTCACACCAAACAGAATGGGCTTTGTACAAAAGCTAGACCATACAACGGTGTGCTGGAAGCTCTGAAAAGAAGACATCTTACAGATGGGTTGCAACTCCCGAACTTACGAATGAGTAAGTTAGCACTGCATCACAGCAAAAGTTAAAGTGCCTTAACATGAAGCTCATCACTCAGAGTTGGATCCACCGTGAATCCAAGATATTTGTAGGATCCAACAAAAGATAATGACACTCCATAAAACCAAGTCATAGGGATATGTTTCAAAGAAGTTCCCTGGGGAATAAACACCATACACTAAGTTTTAGCCGTGTTGAACAAGATATCACTGGCTGACGCAAACTCATCACATTTTGGTTATATGATAAGCAATGACTCAGGCTATTGAAACAAACACCACCAATGAAACGGCCATCCCCAGTTTTTGCCAAACGCAGGTTAAGATCATCCACATAAAGGTTATGCAGCAACAGCGAGAGGACTCCACCTTGCTGCACACCATTCAAAACAGGGAAAGTCTCACTGAAATAACCACTCCATTTGATTTTGAAATTATGCACTTTAAACCAGTATTGAAGAGTTCCAATGATAGGACGTTCAACTCCTTTAGTGTGTTTTTGTCAAGGAGCTTCTCAAGCTTCACTCGGTCGAATGCCACCTTTGCATCAATAAAGCATGTAACCACAAGACTAGAAAAAAGCCAAAAGTACTGCTCTACAAATTTAAGGATAAACACACAGAAACTGTGTGTTTCTGTGATAAACACAGAACTCTGTCGAACATCTTTCTTTGAACCCTAATTGATAATGCGATGAATCAATCTGGGGTGATATCAAAGAGTAAAGACATTTTTTTTAAGTTTTAAGATGGCAGCCGCTAGAGCAATCAGTCTATAATAATATCACCGGCATTCGACTTCAGAATAGGAACCAGGCAAACTTCAGTAAGGGAATTTGGGACATAGCAGTGGTTAAGGAAACCATTGAAGAGAAGTGTCAACAAAGAAATCAGGGACGGGCCACCATGCTTTATATGATTTGCGTCACTCCATCAAGTCCACGAGACTTGCTACCCGAAAGCCGAGACAACGACCACCCCAAAAACTCTACCGTTATCAGCGGCTTAACAGGATCAGTCCAATGCTTGGAAAAAAACCTTGCCATTTCTGTTTTGGGATCTGAAGCCAATGACGAGAAAACAGCACTTTAATGACCCCTCCATAACTCAGCAATGTCTTTGGGATCAGCCGCTGATCCGACTCTGTTCGAAATTTTTAGGGGACCAGCACCCTTAGGACTAGCATCTTTTTTTCCAAAAATCACCTAGATTATGTGAACCCAAAACTACTGGCTAGCACTTTTTATACCACCGAAGGGCACTCCAGAATCTAGTGTGAAGAATTCCCCTCGCAGAATTGAGCCCACCTCCAAGAGGTTTAATTCAAGATCCAAGAAACTGCTCCCTCCTGATTTTTCTGCTACCCTCTTCCTCCAGGTTTCACTAAATGGGAAAAATCGACATGGAAATATCGGACTCTTAAAGATTTTATCAAATATAAGTGAATGGGTATCTATACTCATTCCCTTTACTCTAATTTAATATCTTTCGTTTTCTTAAGTTTTGTTTTTATATTCCATTGGTCAAACGTAAAAATTTTAACACACTAACATGTTTTAGTGACCAGCAGCAAAATTTTCCTTCAAGGAACTCTTTCTCAGCTCTGTTTCATCATTTATGCACTAATCAATCTCGAGCATACAGAGATGGATTATTGTATATTACGACTTATAAGATCGCAAAAGGTAGTTTTGTGCCTCTTAAGATTTCCACTTTACATTAGTAGCATCAGTTAGAAGGGGACTTTGCCCCTTGGATCTTCCACCTATATTTTTGGAAATGCCTTTACTAGGCAAAATTTCATCGAAAAATGTATCTTTTGTTGGTATTTTCATCGACAAAATTAAAAAAGCCCTTCCCTCTTCAGATATTAGACAATATTTTTCATTCCCTTCTACCGTATTGTTATGAATTGATGCCACTGCTTCTCATGTGGTGTAGATTGTGTGATTAGAAATATATTTATTCTCTCGAAAGAGTAGGAATGCATGAAAGTCGCAATCGTAAATCATGATTGAACTGCTCTTAGATAATAGTTATTCAATTGGTAAATCTTGAAACTTATTATTTTGTTTTTTTCTCATGTTGGGTCCATCTTTGATTCAGTTATTTTGGTATGATTTCTTTATGCATAAATTGTCAATTTATGTAACTGCTCGTGTGTTTTACTTGCACTTGAAGGAATGGGTGCCTCCAGTGGGGTTCCATCAGGAAGCAGGAAATAACTTAAAAAATGCATCAAAATAAAAAAAAATTAGAAATATACACATATAAATCCTGATAGAAGCAAAAATCTTGGTTTTACTTTTTCCCTCCCCTCCCTGGAATTTGGCAGAGCATCGGTGGGATAGGACATCATAGTTCGGTAATCTCCTTTGAAGCATTTGCAATCACAGACCATGTGTTTACAGCTTCTCAAAAATATTTTTGCTAAAACTGTGAGAAAAATGGTGTAGCATTTAAACCTATAAGAAGCAAAAATCGGAAAGTTCACTTTATTAGATTTAGTGAGGTTTTTAGCATAAATGTCCTCTATGGATAGCAAAAAGATAGCAAAGATATTCTCAAAAAATGCGGTGAGAAAAATTTAACTATTTATGTCTGCTATCTAATATTAAACAATATTTTTGAAGGCTAATTCAACTAAGTTTATCCTAAAACGCCCTAACTTAATGCTTTTACATGCCAGCGTGGAAGAACTAAATTAGTCTTTCCCAGGATGTTCTTTCTTTGGAAATGGTTGGAGCTTGTTGTAAGTTTTTGTCAAAAAAACTTTGAAAAAACAGATCAAAAATTTGTTTGCATTCATTTTTTTTTTACGAGTCAGATAAACATTTTTTACGCTAAGGGACGAGGATAAAACCCCCTCAACCCTACTTAGATACGGCCCTGACCTGGTCATTAAAATCTTATGGCCTGCTATATCACTGGCGAGCCATTCACCATTTTTTTTTTTTAGTGTTGTCAATTCACGAAAAGTTAGGTGGAAGGGGGCGAAGATTTTTTTTAGTTTATTCAAATGAAAATTCAAAAAGGTGTATTAGTTGTACAATGGATGTAAAATAAAGGAGCTCAGAAACTTGACTTGATTGGAGTCGGTGCTCTTTGCCAAATGCAAATGGTTCTAAGTCGAATATGAAATGGGTTTCATGAATTCGTGTTTGAGCGTGGAGATAACGTACCAACCCTGTAAGCGAAAATCTTTGCTGCTCAGACAAGGTTGGTGATTTAAATTCTCACTGTTGAAAATATTCTTTTTGTGAAAGAACATTATCAAACATTCAAGAAACTCAAGGATGTTTTTTTTTTACCAAATTATAGGAGAATTTAAATGATAAACTTTTCGAGATGAATTTTTTTTTCAATTTTCTCACTTCTTTTATTTTACGGACCTGATCTGCTTCGCTTCTGAGCGGTTAAATTGTCCGAGGAATGGGATGCACGTATTTATAAGAATGGTGGTCGAGACAGAAAGACATGCCAAATAGACCAGACAGACCAGACCAGACAAACACACCAGACAGACCAGACAGACCTTCTGTCAGTCTGCTCTACCTGTCTGTCCGGTCTGTTTTTTTTTGGGTTATACTTTTCTATCTGGTTATACTTTTCCCTGATTCACCCTCACATTTTGTACTGCTCGTCGATTTGGCTCTGTAATTTCCTTTCGATAGTTCGTCCATTCTGTGTGATCCAGAATAATGCAATCCGAGTTTTTTGTGGAGCTGGAAACCAGGAGTCTTTTAGGTCTGTGTATCATGCGCAAATTAAAACTTATTTTCCCCCCAAATGTTGTACTATTATTATACTTTTCCCTGATTCACCCTCACATTTTGTACTGCTTGTCAATTTGGCTTGGTACTTTCCCTTCGATAGTTCGTCCATTCTGTGTGATCCAGAATAATGCTCTCCAAGTTTTTTGTGGAGTTGGGAACCAGGAGTCATTTAGGTCTGT
The DNA here is from genome assembly GCF_032884065.1 of Artemia franciscana. Classification (NCBI taxonomy): domain Eukaryota; kingdom Metazoa; phylum Arthropoda; class Branchiopoda; order Anostraca; family Artemiidae; genus Artemia; species Artemia franciscana. The sequence continues at coordinate 37,538,129 of NC_088868.1, forward strand.
GTATAGAGATTTAAATATAATGCCTGCAGCTTGATTACATGATTTTTATACGTTGATTATTATATATAAGTATTACAGTGACAGTGTTCCTGATTGTTTTACAGGAATATTTTGCGAGAAGTCTGATGTTCACCACAACATTACTCGGATACGAGGTAATACTTAGGTTCCTCGATTAGCTTCCAGTACGTCTTTTTTTTTCACTTATTTACAGAGCTTCAAAACTTTGGAATAAACTGAGTATATATATATTAAGGAAATAGGTAGCTTAGGCCAGTTTAAGTCTGATTTACGTGTGGAGTTGCTCCGTAGGTATGCTTTTGAAACAGATTAATTAAAACAAATTTTCCATAGGTTGTTTATTTGTAATATTTATGTATTTTTTGTTTGTTATTTTTGTTGTCTTGGGGTCACGCAAAGTAACGTATTGTTTATGTTTTTTTGTTGTTTATTTCGATATATGGTCTCATTCTTCGTATTCTCTCTTTATTTTCTTTGAATTTAGCACAGCCTCGCAAGCTTCGCTTGCGTTGTGCTATTTATTAAGAAATGTTTATTTTTAATATAATTGTTCTACTACTACTACTGTTGTCTGGTCTGTATATCTATCTTGTCTATCCTTCTGTCTGTCTTTCTGATTGGTCTGGTCTGTCTGTCTGGTATTTCTGTCTTTCTGACAGGTCTTTCTGGTCTGTCCTCCAATCTGGTCCTTCTGTCTGTCTGCTCTGCCTGTCTGTCCGGTGTGTCTAGTTTATATGTTTGTCTATCTATCTGGTCTGTCTGTCTATTTGTCTGCTTTGTCTGTCTGTCTGTTCGTCTCTTCTGTCTGTCTCTCTGTGTTGTCTGTCCGCCAGTCTGATCAATCTTTTTTCTGGTTTATCCGGTTGTCTGGTCTGTCTATCTGTCTGGTCTGTCTGTCGGTATGTTCTGCCAGTCTCTGTGGTTTGTCTTTCTCTCTGGTCTGTCTATCTGTCTGTTTGTCTATCTGCCTGGTGTGTATGTCTGCTCTGTCTGCCTTTCTCTTCTGTCTGTCTGTCTGGTATGTCTAGTCTGTCTGTCTTTCTGGTTTTTTTTTTTGTCTGTCTGGTCTGTCTTTCTGTCTGGTCTGTCCATCAGTCTGGTCAATCTGTCTGTCTGGTCTGTTTTTCTGTCTGTTTATCTGTCTCTCTGGTCGGTCAGTCTGCCTGGTCTTTCTGTCTGTTTAGTCTTTATGTCTGTCTTATCCGTCTGTTTCTTCTGTCTCTCTGTCTGGTCTGTCTTGTCGGTCTGTCTGTCTGGTCTTTCTTTTCTGTCTTTCTTTCTGGTTTGTTTGTTTGTCTCGTCTTTCTGGTCTCTCCGTCAGTCTAGGCAATCTGTCTGTCTGATATGTTGTTTTGTCTGGTCTTTCTTTCCGTTTGTCTGTCTGTCTTGTTTGTCTGTCCGTCTGATCTTTCTGTCTGTCTAGTCCGCATTTCTGTCTTGTTTGTCTGTGTTTCTGGTCTCTTTGTCTGTGTGGTCGGTCTACCTCTCTGTCTTTCTGTCAATCTGGTATTTTTGTCTGTCTGGTCTGTCTGGTCTGTCTGTCTGTCTGGTTTGTCTTTTTGCCTGTCTGTCGTGTCTGTCTGTGTGTCTGGTATGTCTTTGTGTCTGGTTTGTCTGTTTTTCGGTATGTTTGTCTTTCTGGTATTTTGTCTGTCTAGTTTGTATGTCTGTCTGGTAGTATTTCTGTCTGTCTGTCCGGTCTTTTTGTCTGTCTTGTTTGTCAGTCTGGATGTTCTGTCTGTCAGGTGTTTCGGTCTGTCTGGTCCTTAAGTCTGTCTAGTCTGTCTGTTTATCTGGTAGTCTTTCTGTCTGGTCTGTCTGTCTGTCTCGTCTGTCTTTTTTTCTGGTTAGTCTGTCTGTCTGTATTTCTGGTCTGTCAGGTCTGTCTGTCTGTCAGTCTGTCTGGTCTGTTTGTCTGATCTGTCTTGTCTGTCTCTTCTTTCTGTCTTGTCTTTCTGCCCAGTCTTTCTGTCTATCTGGTCAATTTGTCTGTCTAGTCTGTCTGTCTGTATGTCTGGTCTGTTTGTCTGTCAGTCTATCCGTCTGGTCTGTTGGTTTGTCTTTTTTGTCTGTTTGTCTGTCTGGTTGGTTTGTCTGTCTTCCTAGTCCTTCTGTCTGTCTATCAGTCTGGTCTGTTTGTTTGTCTGTCTTTTGGTCTGTCTGTATGAGTTTCTGTATTTCCTTCTGCCTGGTCTGGCTGTCTGCCTGGTCTTTCTGTCTTTCTTTCTATCTGTCTGAAGGTCTGTCTGTCTGGCTGTCTGTCAAGTCTTTCTGTCTGTCTGTCAGGTCTATCTGGTTAGTCTGTGTCTCTGTATTTCTGGTCTGTCAGGTCTGTCTGTCTGTCAGTCTGTCTGTTCTGTCTGTCTGATCTGTCTTGTCTGTCTCTTCTTTCTGTCTTGTCCTTCTGCCTAGTCTTTCTGTCTGGTTAGTCTGTCTGTCTGTATTTCTGGTCTGTCAAGTCTGTCTGTCTGTCAGTCTGTCTGGTCTGTCTGTCTGACCTGTCTTGTCTGTCTCTTCTTTCTGTCTTGTCTTTCTGCCTAGTCTTTCCGTCTGTCTTGTCAGTTTGTCTGTCTAGTCTGTCTGTCTGTATGTCTGGTCTGTTTGTCTGTCGGTCTATCCGTCTGGTCTGTTGGTTTTTCTGGTTTGTCTGTTTGTCGGTCTGGTTGGTTTGTCTGTCTTTCTAGTCTTTCTGTCTGTCTATCAGCCTGATCTGTTTGTTTGTCTGTCCTTTGGTCTGTCTGTATGAGTTTCTGTATTTCCTTCTGCCTGGTCTGGCTGTCTGCCTGGTCTGTCTGTCTTTCTTTCCATCTGTCTGAGGGTCTGTCTGTCTGGCTGTCTGTCAAGTCTGTCTGTCTGTCTGTCAAGTCTATCTGGTCCGTCTGGTCTGTCTTATCTCTCCTGGCTGTCTGTTTTTCTGCCTGCTCTTTTTGTCTGTCTTGTATGTCTGTCTTTCTAGTCTGTCTGTCTGTCTATCTCGTCTGTTTGTCTGTCTGTCTGCCTGTTTGTTTGTCGGTCATTCTAGCCTGTCTGTCTGTCTGTTTGTCTGTCTGTTCTATCCATCTAGTCTGTCTGTCTTTCTGGTTTGTCTGTTTGTCTGTCTGGTTTGTCGGTCTGGTTTTTCTGAATTCTAGTCTTTCTGTCTGTTTGTCAGTCTGGTCTGTTTGATTGTCTGTTTTTGGGTCTGCCTGTCTGAGTTTCTGTCTGGTCTGGATATCTGCCTTGTCTGTCTGTCTGTCTGTCTATCTGTCTGTCTGTCTATCAGTCTCTTTGTCTGGTCTGTTTGTCTGTCTTTCTATATATCTGGTTGGTCTGTCTGTTTGGTTTGTTTGTCTGTCTGGTTTGTCTGTCTGTCTAGTCTGTGTGTCTGTCTTTCAGTCTGGTCTTTCTGCCTGTCTGCTATGTCAGTCTGTCTGTCTCTTTGTTTGTCTGTCTGGTTTGTCTGTTTTTCTAGTCTTTCTTTCTGTCTGTAAGTCTGATCCGTTTGTTTGTCGCTCTTCTGGTCTCTCTGCCTGAGTTTCTGTCTATTCCTCTGTCTGGTCTGGCTGTTTTTCTGGTCTGTCTGTCTGTCTTTCTGTCTGATTTTCTCTGGTCTGTTTGTCTGTCTGGTCTGTCTGGTTTGTTTTTTCTGTCTTGTCAGTCTGTTTTTCTGCCTGGTATTTCTGTCTGTCTTGTCTGTCTGTCTGTCTGTCTGTCTATCTGTTTGTCTGTCTTTCTGGTCTGTCGTCTGTCTTGTCTGTCTGTTTGTCTGTCTGTCTATCCGTCTGGTCTGTCCGTCTGTCTGGTTTGTCTGTTTGTCTGTCTGGCTTGTCTATCTTTCTAGTCTTTCTGTCTGTCTGTCAGTCTAGTCTGTTTGTTTGTCTGTCTTTTGGTTTGTCTGTAAGAGTTTCTGTCTGTCCCTCTGACTCATCTAGCTGTCTGCCTTGTTTGTCTCTCTGTCTGTTTATCTTTCTGTCTGTCTGCCTGTCTTGTCTGTCTGGTTTTTTTGTCCGTCAAGTCTGTCTGTCCGTCTGTCAAGCCTGTCTGTCTGTCTTGTCTCTTTGTCTGTGTGTCTGGTCTGTCTGTTTGTCTGTACTTTTGGTCCGTCTGTCTGTCGAATCTGTCTGTCTCTCCGGTCTGTCTGTCTGTCTGGTAGTCTGTCTGTCTGTCTGTTCTTTTTGTCTGTTTGGCTTCTAAGCATGGACGGTCTGTCTGTTTGGTCTGTCTTTCTGTCTTGTCTTTCTATCTGTCTGTTCTTTTTGTCTGTCTGGTAGTCTTTCTGTCTGGTCTGTCTCTGTCTTGTCTCTCTGTTTTTTTTTGGTCGGTCGGTCTGTGTCTTTTTAGTCTGTTTTTCTTGGTCTGTTTTTCTGTTTGTCTGTCTAGCCTGTCGGGTCTGTCTTATATGTCTGTTTGTCTGCCTGGTCCTTCTGTCAGTCCGGTCTGTCTGTCTTTCTTGTCTGTCTGTCTGTCTGTCTGTCTGTCTGGTCTGTTTGCCTGTCTGTCTGTCTGTTTGTCTGTCTTTTTGATCCGTCTGTCTATTTTGTCTGTCTGTTGGTCTGTCTGTCTATCCGTCCGGTTTTTCTGTCCGTCTAGTTTCTCTGTCTTTCTGGCCTGTCTTTCTGTCTGTCAGTCTGGTCTGTTTGTTTGTCTGTCTTCTGGTCTGTCTGTCTGAATTTCTGTCTGTCCTTCTGTCTGGTCTGGCTGTTTGTCTTGTCTGTCTGTCTCTCTGTCTGGCTCGTCTGGTCTGTTTGTCTGTCTAGTCTGTCTTTCTGGTCTCTACATCTGGCCTTTCTTTCTCTCTGGTCTGTTTGTCTTTCTAGTCTGTCCGTCTGTCTGGGTTTGTCTGTCTTGTGTGTTTGTCTGTCTGGTCTGTTTGTCTGTCTGTCAGTCTGTTTGTCTGGTCTGTTTGTTTGTTTGTCTGTCTGGTTTCTCTGTCTGTTTAGTCTATCTGTCTGTCTTTCAGTTTTGTCTGCTTGTTTGTCTGTCTTTCTTGTCTGTTTGCCGGAGTTTCTGTCTGTCTTTCTTTCTGGTCTGGTTTGGCTGTCTGTCTGGTCTCTTTGACTGTCTGGTTTGTTTGGTCTATCTTTCTGTCTGTCTCTTTGTTTGTTTGGTCTGTCTGGTCTGTGTGTCTGTGGGTCTTTTTGTCTGTCTATCTGATTTTTTTTTGGTGTGTCAAGTCTGTCTTTCTCTCTGCCTAGCTTGTGTGTCTCTCTGGTCTGTATGTCTTTACTGTCTGTTTGTCTGTCCTTTCTGTCTGGTCGGTCTGTCTTTCAGGTCTGTCTTTCTGTCTGGTCTGTCTGGTCTATCTGTCTTTCTGTCTGTCTTGTCTGTCTGTCTGTATAGTCTGTCTGTCTGTCTGGTCTCTCTGTCTGTCTGTTCTGTCTGTTTATCCTGTCTGTCTGTCTGTCAGGTCCGTCTGTCTGTCTGGTCTGTCTGCTCCCTCTGCCAGTCTGTGTCTGCTCTGTCTTGTAAGTCTGCCTGCTCTGTCTGTCAGTCTGTCTGTCTTTCTGTCAGTCTTGTCCGTCTGTCTGTCCAGTCTGTCTGTCTGCCTTGTCTGTCTGTCTGTCTTAACTGTCTGTCTATCTGTCTGTCTGGTTTTCTGTCTATCTCGTCTTATCTATCTTCCCTCCGTTGGTGTGGTAAATCTTGCTGTCTGGTCTGTCTGGTCTATCTGTCTGTCTAGTCTGTTTGTCTGTCTGATCTCTCTGTCTGTCTGTTCTGTCTGTCCTGTCTGTCTGTAAGTCAGGTCCGTCTGTCTGTCTGGTCTATCTGCTCTGTCTGCCTGTCTTTCTGTCTGCTCTGTCATGTAAGTCTTCCTGCTCTGTCTGTCAGTCTGTCTGTCTTTCTGTCAGTTTTGTCCGTCTGTCTGTCCAGTTTGGCTGTCTGTCTTGCCTGTCTGTCTTAACTCTCTCTCTATCTGTCTGTCTGGTTTTCTGTCTATCTCGTCTTATCTATCGTCCCTCCGTTGGTGTGGTAAATCTGTCTGTCTGGTCTGTCTGTCTGTCTTGTCTGTCTGTCTGTCTTGTCTTGTCTGTCTTTCTGTCTGTCTGGTCTGTCTGTCTGTCTGTCTTGTCTGTCTGTGTGTCTGGTCTGTCTAGTCTGGCTAGTCTTTATGGTTTGTCTGGTCTGTCTGCCTGTCTGTCCTGTCCGTCTGTATGTCTTTCTTGTCTGTCTGTATGTCTGTCTGTCTGTTCTTTATGGCTTCTCTGTCTGTCTGTCTAGTTTGTCTCTCTGTCTGGTTTGTCTTACTGTCTCTCTGTTTTTCTGTCTGGTCAGTCTGTCTATCCGGTCTTTCTGACTGTTTTGTCTCTCTATGTGTCTTGTCTGTATGTGTTCTCTGTCACTTTGTCTGATGTGTCTTGCTGTCTTGTCTGTCTGTCTCTTTGGTCTGTATCCCTGTCTGTCTGGTCTGTCAAGTCTGTCTTTCTGGTCTGTTTGTCTGTCCTTCTGTCAGTTTGTCTGTTTGTCTGCCTGTCTATCTGTCTGGTCTGTCTTTCCGTCTGATTTTTTTGTCTGTCTGGTTTGTTTGTCTGTCTTGTCGGTCTTCCTTTCAGTCATGATGGTTTGATTGTCATGTCTGTCTTGTCAGTTTGTCTGTCTATCTGTCTGTATTTCTCTCTGTTTGGTCGGTCTTGTCTGTTTCGTCTGTTTTTCTGTCCAGCCTAGCTGTCTCCCTGGTCTGTCTATCCGTCTTGATGTCTGGTCTGTCTGGTCTATCTGTATGTTTGTCGGGTGTGTTTTTCATTCTTGTCTATCGGTCTATCTCGTCTGTCTGTCTGTCTGTATTTCTGGTCTGTATGTCTGTCTAGCCTGTCTTTCTGTCTGGCCTGTCTTTCTGTCTGGTCTATCTGGTCTATCTGGTCTGTTTCTCTTTATTGGTGGTCTATCTGTCTGAGTTGTCTGTTTGTCTTTTAGGTCTATTAGTCTGTCTGGTCCGTCTGTATGTTTGGTCGGTCTTTCTCTCTTGTCTGTCTGTGGTTATGTCTATTTGTCAGTCTGTTTGTCTGTCTGGTGTAACATGTCTGTCTTTCTGTCTGTCTTGTCTGTCTGTCTGTCTGTCTGGTTTCTACATCTGGCCTTGCTTTTTCTCTGGTCTGTTTGTCTTTCCTGTCTGTCCGTCTGTCTGTCTTGTCTGTTTGTCTCTCTGGTCTGTTTGTCTGTTTGTTTGTCTGTCTTTCTATCAGTCTTGTTCGTCTGTCTGTTTGGTTTGTTTGTCTGTCAGTTTGTCTGTCTGTCTAGTCTATCTGTCTGTCTTTCAGTCTGGTCTGTTTATTTGTCTCTCTTTCTGGTCTGTCTGTCTGAGTTTCTGTCTGTCTTTCTGTCCGGTCTGGTCTGACTGTCTATCTGGTCTGTTTGTCTGTCTATCTGTCTGTATGACTGTCTGTCGGGTCTGTCTTGATCTTTGCTATGTCTGTGTGTCTGTCTGTCTCAATGTCTGGTCTGTCTGTGTTTCTGCTATGTCAGTCTGTCTGTCTGTTTTTTTGTCTGTCTGGTTTGTCTGTATTTCTACGCTTTCTTTCTGTCTGTCAGTCCGTCTGTCTGTCTGAACTTTCTAACTTTCTTGTCTATCTGTCTGTCTGGACTCTTTATCTGGTCTGTCTGTTCTATCTAATTTCTCTGTTTGTCTAGTCCTTCCGTCTGTATGGTTTGTCGTCTGTCTAGTCTTTTCATCTGTCTGGCCTGTCTGTATGTCTGTCTGTGTTTCTGTGTGTCTGCCTGGTCAGTCCGGTTTTTCTGGTCTGCCTATCTGTCTGTCTTTGGTTCATTCTGTCTGTCTTTCTAGTCTATCTGGTTTGTCTGTCTATCTGACTGGTCTATTTCTCTGTTTGCCTTTTCTGTCTGTTTGTCTAGTCTGTCTGTCTGTCTGTCTGTCTTGTCTGTTTGTCTGTCTGGTCTGTTTTGCCTATCTATCGGTCTGTCTCTGTGTCTATGTATTCGTTTGGCCTGTCTTGTTTGTGTGTCTGTGGGTCTTTCTGTCTGTCTATCTGGTCTTTTTGGTGTGTCAAGTCTGTCTTTCTCTCTGCCTGGCTTGTCTGTCTCTCTGGTCTGTTTGTCTGTACTGTCTGTCTATCTGTCTTATCTGTCTGTTTGGACTATGTTTCTGGTCTTTCTTGTCCATCTGTCTATCCAGTTAGTCTGTCTGTCTTGTCAGTCTGTCTGTCTTGTCTGTCTGTATATCTGTCTTGTCTGTCTGTCTCTCTTGTCTGTATCTCTGTCTGTCTGGTCTTTTTGTCTGGTCTGTCTGGTCTGTCTGTCTGTCTCTTTGTCTGTTTGTCTGCCTGTTTATCCGTCTGGTCTTTCTTTCCGTCTGTTTTTTTGTCTGTCTGGCTTTTTGTCAGTCTTGTTGGTCTGTCTGTCTGTCAGTCTGGATGGTTTGATTGTCTGTCGTTTTAGTCTGTCTGTCTGATTTTCTGTCTGTCCATCTGTCTGGCCTGATGTCTGTCTGGTCGGTTTGTCGGTCTAACTGTCTGTCTGTCTCTCTGTCTGGTCGATCTTGTCTGTTTCGTCTGTTTTTCTGTCTGGTCGGTCTGTCCCTCTGGTCTGTCTGTCTGTTTGGATATCTGGTCTGTCTGGTCCGTCTGTCTGTCTGTCTGGTGTGTTTTTCATCCTTGTCTATCGGTCTATCTCGTCTGTATGTCTTTTTGTCTGGTCTGTATGTCTGCCTTGCCTGTCTTTCTGTCTGGCCTGTCTTTCTGTCTGGTCTATCTGATCTGTCTCTCTTTATAGGTGGTCTATCTGTCTGAGTTGTCTATTTGTCTGTCAAGGGTTTTTGTCAGTCTGGTCCATCTGCATGTTTGGTCGGTCTCTCCCTCTTGTCTGTCTGGCGTTCTGTCTGTTTGTCTGTCTGTTTGTCTGTCTGGTCTATCTTGTCTGTCTGTCTGTCTGTCTCGTCCGTCTTTCTGTCTGCTATGTCTGTCTGTCTGTCTAGTGTGTCTGTCTGTCTTTCTGGTCTCTCAGTCTGTCTGTTATGTCTGTCTATACGTCTGTCTGCCTTGTTTGTCTGGTCTGTTTGTCCGTCTAGTCTGTTTGAGTGACTGATCTGTCTGTATATCTGTCTGTCTGGTATGTCTTTCTTTCTTTCTGTATTGTTTTTCTGTTTGTCTGTCTTGTCAATCTGTCTATATGTCAGGGCTGTCTGTCTGTCTAGGTTGTCTGTGTGTCTGGTTTTTATTTCTGTCTAGTCTATCTTTCTTTCAGGGTTGTCTATCGGTCGTGTCTGTCTGTATATCTGTCTGGTCTTCCTGGAAACCAAACAAGACAGACAGACAGACCAGACAGACAAACCAGACAGACAAACCAGACAGACAGACAAGACAGACAGACGGTTGAGATAGACCAGATAAGATAAAATAGGTAAGATGGACCAGACAGACAGACACAGACAAACCAGACTGACAAGACAGACTAGACAGAGAGAAAGAAAGACAAGACAGACAAGACAAACAGAGAGACCAGACAGGCAGACGGATCAGACATACAGACAGACAAGACAGACAGAGATACTAGACAGACACACAGAAAGAAAGACTAAAAGACCTAACAGATAGACAGGCAGACAGATAAACAGACCAGACAATGGAAAGACTGACAGAAAAAGAGACCAGACTGCAAGACAGACAGATGAGACAGAAAGACAAGACAATCAGACAGACTAGACAGAAAAATAGACCAGACAGACAGAGAAACAGAAAAGACAGACAAGAAAGACTAGACAGACAGACAGACTAGACGGACAGACATACCAAAGAGACAGCAAGACCAGACAGATATACACACAGACAGAATATACAGACAGACAGACAGACAAAACAGACAAGACAAACTAGAAAGACAAACAGACTAGACGGACAGAGAGACAAGAGAGACAGATAAACAGACAGACAGACCAGACAGACAGACAATTAGACATACCAGATAGATAAAGAGACAAGATAGACAGACAGAAAGACCAGAAAGACCGGACAGACAGACAGACAGACAGGATAGACAGACAGACAGACAAGAAAGATTAGACAGACAGTCTTGACCAGACAGAAAAACAGACCAGGCAGACAGACCAGACGGGCAGACAGACCAGAGAGAAAGACAAACCAGAAAAAGAGACCAGAAAGAGAGACAGACAAGACAGAAATACAGATTAAATAGACAGAAAGATAACACGGACAGACAGGCAAGGCAGACAAACAGACCAGACAGATAGACGAAAAGACAAGATAGACAGAGAGAGACGCAGACAAACCAGACAGACAGACAGACAGACAGACCTACGGATAAACACACCAGAGAGGCCAGATAGACCAAACGGACCTGAAAAACAGACATATCAGAGAGACAGACAGACCAGACTGAAAGAAAGACCAATCGAAAATACAGACTAAACACACAAACCAGACAGATACACCAGACAGACAGACAGAGAGACTTCACAGACAGACAAACTAGACAGACAGACTTGACATACAGACAAACAACCGAAGAGACAAAAAGACAGACAGACAAAAAGGCAGACAGACAGACAGGCAGACAGTCAGACATACAGGAAGACAGACAGACAGAAAAAACTGACAGATAGATCAAACAGAAAGACAGTCGAACCAGACAGGCAGACAAGACAGACAGATACACCAGCGAGCCAAACAGGCCAGACAGAGCAGACAGACAGATAGACCAGACGGAAAGACTGACCAGCCAGACAGACAAACGAGACAGACAAGCAAGAAAGACAGATAGACTAGACAGACAGACAAATAGACTGACAGACAGACAAAGCTGACTGACCAGACAGACAAGACAGACGGACGGACGGACAGGCCAGACAGTCAAACAGAACAAAAAGACAGACAGACATACACACAAACCAGAAAGACAGAGGGACTAGACAGACAGCATGAGAGACTCAGAGAGCAGACAGACCAGACCAACAGACGGGCTTGAAAGAAAGACAGACTTGACAGACCAGAGAGACAAAGAGACAAGACAGACAAACAGACCAGAAGGACAGACAGACAAATAGACCAAAATAAGACCAGATAAGAGAGACGGACAGACAGACAGACAGACAAGCAGAGCAGAAAACCTGACAGAACAGAAAGAAAGACAGACTAGAGAGACAGACAGACAAGACGGACATGCAAGATAGACAGACAGACAAGACAGATATACAGACCAAACAGACAGACAGAATAGACTGACAGACGGACAGACAGACAGACGGAACCGGACAGACTAGACAGACATGACAAACTGACAGATCAGACAGACAGACAGACTGGAAAGAAAGACAGACCAGACACAGAGACAGACAAGACAGACAGACCATACAGAAAGGCCAGACAGACAGACAGACAGGAGAGACAAACAGGCCGACAGACCAGACCGACAGACTCACAGACAGATAGAAAGACAGACGGACCAGACAGACAGAGAGATTCGACATACAGAGAAACGAGACAGAAGAGATAGACGAGACAGACAGACTGACCGACGGACAGACAGACGAGTAGACAGACAAAGAGACAGACGAAGAGACCAGACAGATCAGACAGACAGACAGACAAGACAGACAGACAAACCAGACAGACATACATGACAGACAGACAGACAAGACAGATATACAGACAAAACAGACAGACAGAATAGACTGACAGACGGACGGACAAACAGACGGAACCGGACAGACCAGACAGACATGACAAACAGACATATCAGACAGACACACAAACCGACTAGAAAGACCGACCGGACAGACCTACAGACCAAACAGACAAACAAACAAGAAAAACAGACAGACCAAACAGACAGACAAGACAGACAGACAGGACAGATAGACAACCAGACCAGAAGGACAGACAGACCAGACAGACCGGACAAAGACAGACCAAACAACGACACGACAGACCAAAAATACCAGACAGTTAGACAGACAGACAGACAGACAGCCCAGACAGACTAGAAAGACACACAGACGACATATTGAGAGCTCTTTCTTGATTCAGTGGGTGGTGGTGCACGGCTGTTCTTAGTTGGTGGAGCGATTTGTCTGATTAATTCCGATAACGAACGAGACTCTAGCCTTCTAAATAGACGATGGATCCTAGAGGTGGATCGCTCTCCTTAGAGGGACAAGTGGTGTCTAGCCATATGAGAGTGAGCAATAATAGGTCTGTGATGCCCCTAGATTTCCTGGGCCACACGCGCACTACACTGGAAGAATCAGCGCGTTCTCTCTGTCAGAGAGATCTGGGTAGCCTCTGAACTTCTTCCGTGGTTGGGATTGGGGGCTGCAAGGATCTCCATGAACCAGGAATCCCTAGTAGGCGCAAGTCATTAGCTTGTGTCGATTACGTCCCTGTCGAAAGCCGTCCTGGCCCAGTGGGTTGGTGCGCTGGATGCGGGATCCCTTGTCTGAGAAGACCCGGGTTCGAATCCCAGTGTACACAATTCTTCAGTTTGGGACGGGGTCAGTGGCGAGACTCTGTAAGCTTAGCCAGAGTCGACCCAGCTCTAAATGGGTACCTGGAGAAATCTGGGGAAGGTAAACAGGAAGAGTGTGCGACAGCACAGGATGGCTGGCCCCCAACCCTCCATTACACTTCCTGGCTGAAGGGCCAAGAAACCGAGCTCAACACCACCGGTTTGGACTGTAAAGTCTAATGGCGTATCCTTTACCTTTTTTACCTTTGTACTCACTGCCTGTCGCTACTACCGATTGAATGATTTAGTGGGAACTTCGGACGACTCGCCAGGGCAGCCTCCGAGCCACTCGTGGTGTGGTTGAAAAATGTTCACACTTGATCCCTTAGAGGAAGTTTAAAGTCGTAACAAGGTTTCCATAGGTAAACTGCGGAAGGATCATTAGCGTTTGATAACAAAGAAAGAGATTCATGACCATTTGTGTTCAGTAGTTTTCCCAAATCATTGTTATTGACACAAATCTCCCTGTTTGATGTTTGAGGTGCACAATTGGGTTTCCTATTGTGAGGGGTTGACAACCTCGTGCAGCATTATTCATGGGGGCGGTTCGTTGAACAAATGAGTTCTCAATGGAGTCTTGAGGAATGGTGGGCTTTGAGGCAGTCAATTGTGGTAAATTGCCTAAGAGGTTTGGTTTGTTTCCCAATGGAGACACGGTGAGACCATTGACTGACAGTGAGGACTTGAACTAGCTCTGTAATGGCGGCTATCAGATGAGTTAGAGCATGCAAAGCTTGTGAAGGTAGCTAGTCAATGGAGTCATTTTGACGTCCCTGTTAAGACGAACCCAACAATGAGGTGAGTGTTTCTGCCTATGTTTACGGGGGATCACGAGATGATGACTGGGTATTTTCTCGAGTTCTTGGTATCTGTGGCCATCATTCTAGGATGGCAGTGGTATTTTGGCAGCAAAACTAGATATTGATATTGCTCTACAGGTGGGTGCCCTCATGAGGAAACGAGAGCATGCAAAGCTTGCGACAAATCTTGAGTTGTGTATGGGGGCCAAAGTCATGCCATCTGATCTTTTGATGATCAGATCTGATCTTCTGATCTGATCTTTTTGTCTGTCTAGTCTGTCTCTCTGTCTTGGTTGTCTTCTCTTTCTGTTTGTCTGTCTGGTCTTTCTGGATAATCTAATCTGTCTGTCTGTCTGATCTGTCTGGTCTGTCCGGTCTTTTTGTCTTGTCTGTCTGTATGTCCGTTCTACCTGTCTATCTTTCTTTCTAACTGTCTGTTTGTCTCTCTGTCTGTCTGTTCTTGGTGTGTGTCTAGTCTGTTTGTCTGGCTGTATGTTTGGTCTGTCTGTGTATCTGGTCTGTCTGTCTGGTCTGTCTTTCTATTCTGTCCGTCTCTTTGGTCTGTCTGGTCTGCCTGTTTGTCTTGTCTGTCTGTCTGTTTCTTTGATCTTTCTGTCTGTCTTATCTGTCTTGTCTTTCTGTCTTTTTGTCTGGTGTGATGGGTCTGTGTGTCTCTCTGATCTATCTGATATGTCTGTCTGTCTGATCTGTCCGGGCTCTCTCTTCTTTATATCTTGTCTGTCTATCTGTCCGCTCTGCCTGTCTGTTTAGTCTGTCTTTCTGTATGTCAGTCTGGTCTGTCTACCTGTCCTGACTGTCTGTCTGATCTATTTGGTCTCTATGTTTGTCTATCTGTCTATATAGTCTGTCTGTCTGTCATATGTGTCAGTCTGTCTAGTCAGTCTGTCTGTATTGTCTGCCTGTCTGTTTTGTCTGTCTGGTCTGTCTTGTCTGTCTGGAATATCTTTCTGTCTTGTCTGTCCTTTTGTCTGTCTGTGTAACATATAGACCAGCCCCCCCTCTATAAAATTCAGGGCCAAATCTCTCATTCATACCCCCTTAGAAATTCTCAAATACAGGACCAAGTCTCTCATCCATACTCTTTTAGAAACTCTTAAGTTCAGGACTAAATTTCTCAGTCATACCCCTTTAGTAAATTTCAAATCAGAAAAAAGATTTAAAGTAAAGTCTTATAGAATCTGGAATTTAGCAGTTATTCAATATTTTGTGGACTACGTGCCTTTAGACACAAGCTAAATGTTCCTTTTTGGAACCAACCAACAGGTTTATTTGAACCTTGCTTTTTTTAACTCAAAACCAGAAGGGAAATCCTTGTTACGAAAATAACTTCTGGGTGCGGAGACTAGTCAAAGTATCATGATTGGAGAATACCAGCAGTATGGCAACATTAGCGGTAGAGGTCAACCGCCCAGGTCACCAAGCCTGTCCGAAAAAGTTCTTGTTTAGAAATCGCGTTAGACTTATATCAGCTCAACGCAGGTAGTTGGTAGTCAGTTTCAGGAGAGTTTTATAATAGTCAAGTTCTAGTGTTCATGTGCACCCTTTCATTCTATAGATTATTGGAGCTGTTTTATCCAAAGTTGTATGTTGTAAGTAATTAAATCTTATTGTCCTTAATCATCTTTTGTCTATGTACAAGGGCATCAGGTACAGTTCCTCTAGTCTTAACGTACGGTCCCAAGGGAATCTATATTATTTCATGAGACCTCGAACATCACTGAGATGATTCTGTCTCCCAGGTTACTGGGGATTATCTACAAAGCCTTTTTATTCTGTTAGTAATTTAGCACCCATATCTCACCTCCCCTTTAAGCTACCAAGACTTAGAAAAGTCCCTAGCACATCACGGCAAAAATCCCCCCTTAAGCTAAAGTTCCCACCAAACTCGTTTATTTCACCAACCCCCCCCCCCCCCCCGTAACATATGGCGCGGTCAGAAAAAGAAGACAATAAGAGGAACTGAAAATACCTGTACAATGAATGCCTACTAACATGGACAAGTATGATTATTTACATATTAATTTTTGATTTTTAAGTGCAGTGCAATTTTATTCTATTTTTGCATTTTTTTTTATATATACATAGGTATACCCCATCTAAAAGTAATCAAAACGTTTAAAAGTTAAAATAAAACAGTAATAAAATTAAAAACTATGAGATTATTATATACCGCACACTTAAAAAAAGGCTACAATAAATATGGCCCAGGAACAAGATGAAATATTAAAAGCGCAACAAATTATTGCAATTTCGGTAGAAATTGCAACATCATTACCAGAATATGAAGGAGATACGGATGTTGACCAATTCAACGTATATTTGGGACAATTCGTAGAAATGACAAAAATTGACTTAAAAGTTTTAAAAAACATGCTACTTTTACGACTAAAAGGACAGGCACTAACGTTTTAAAAACAAATTGAAATTACGATAGGCACAGAAGCAACCTCAACAATTAACTCAATAGAATTATTGCAACAGGCCTTCCAGAAAAGATTCAATGACACAAGCTCATTGAATAAACTGAAACATTGCCTAGTTACACTCGAACAGACCCAAAACTTTCGTGAGTACTTGCATAAAATTAGAATCGCAACAGAAGCGTGACACGGTACAGGAGAAGGGGAATTATATGAAAAAATAATACTTAACGCATTTAAACAGGGGCTCAACCCAAAATTATATCGCCTACTAATAGCTAAAAATATTGATAACCTAGAACTAGCAGTTCAGGAAATAGAAAGAGCTGTAGAAATTGATTCGATTGTCCTACAGCATCAAAAACTGTCAATAAATGCTGTAGAAAGTAGAACCCCTGTAAAGTCAAGATATTCCTCTCCGCGATTTTTCTCCAGAGAATCATCGCCAAAACCCATTCGAAATGAAATTCGAACCACCACACCTCCAAGACAAGTACGTTTTGGCCCCAATAATCAATTGAGGGCACAAACTAATAATGAACCACTAAGGTGCTACACCTGTAACCGGCTAGGACATATTGCAAGAAATTGTTTTGCAAACAATAATTATCGCCCTAATTTTAGGGGAACGAGTAACTGTTTGTCCAGGGGGACAAACTATAGTGGGTACGCCCCTAGAGGCGATCGAGGGGAAACCTTTGTAACAAGAGGTAATTACCCCACCCAAAATCAAAATTTTCAACGCAACACGTAACAGTATCGCGGAGGGAATCGTGGAAGGACAAATCAACCTAGTAATAGTTGGAATAGAAATTATAGAGGTAATTATATCAGCAGACGGCAGCCATATAACAGCTCCACCTCAAAGAATAATCAAGGAAATCAAAATAGAACAAATGAAAGTTCTACATCTGACATCTGGGAACCCCAGGGAAACGAAACAAGCCTCCAAAATTCGTAGGACCAAAATTTGGTGGCAAAATAATTTATAGGTCCCCACCAGTGATAATACCATTTTTGAGTGCAAATAATAATAATATGTTACCGATATTTGAAAATTATAGATTCAGGGAAACAGTAAATGTGATAAATACATCCGTATTTAACAAATTACCCAATTATATTAAACGACGAATGAGCAACATCAGTCCCAATTTATCAAGCATAACCGGACATGATCTGGACGCAAAGGGAACTGTGTGCCTAGCCTTACGCAAAGATAACAGAAATTTCTATACTTGATTTATAATTTGTAAGAATTTCCCATAACAAGCCATCATAGGCGCTAATTTTTAGAAAGCCAATAAAATATTATTAGACGTAGCAAATTAAAAGTTTCTCTATCCGACGGAAACCAAATCGATAATAAATAACATACAAGCAAACAAGGTAAGGGAGAACATAGGCAACATGAAAGAGTATAGGAATAAACAAATTCAAAAAATTTCTTATTTATGGAAAAAACTAGAAAATATAGAAACTCCCGGGATAAAACCAGTGGAGAATATTCTAAATTCAATGGAAGAAAATAATAACGAAAAATATTATGGATTTGCGGTACGAAAAACTAAGATTCCTCCTAAATCAATGCAGAGAGAGCAAATATCACAAATGTTGGAACCAATAAATGATAAAAATGAAATTTTGGTAGCCTCGCCGTCGGAGGATATCCCAAAATATTTAACCTGTGAAGAACAAATTATAAATTACGAAAAGGGTGAAGGTTACATTTGGGTAACGAAAACCCACGAAAATGACCTGATTACCCTAAGCAAAGGAACATGCTCAGTAAAGATACAAATAGTATCGGAATCCGATACTAATAATTGGAAAAATTCGGAAAAAACTTAGTGAATAATATAAACATTAAGGTTGACAAGGAATACCCTCTGACAAGGATTCAGGTTCTTGAAAAATTCGAACTAAATCACATAACGGACATTCCATTGAAACAAAAATTATGAGACTTATTATGGCAATATTAAGATGTTTTCTCGACATCTGAAGATGACATAGGACTTATCCCATTTTATGAACACGCAATACAAACTACGGGGCTGCCAGTGGCAAAACAACCATACCGTATTCCTTATAAACATAAAGAATGGCTAATAAATAAAATACAACAACTCGAAAAAAACAAAATCGTAAGGCCGAGCGTAAGTCCATATTCTGTCCCCGTTATACTTGTGCTGAAATAGAATAATGACCTTAGACTTGTAGTAGATTATAGAGCCCTAAATAAGCAGGTAGTTAGTGATAAATCTCCCCTACCTAGAATAGACGAAATTCTAGATTCCATATCAAATAAATATAAAATATTTACTTCCCTAGATTTGGCACAAGGCTATCATCAAGTAAAAATAGCAGAGGGGGATGTTTTATAAAACAGCATTTTCAACAACAGAGTGTGGCTCTTATGAATACTTAAGAGTACCGTTTGGACTAAAAACTAGTTCAAGTGCATTGTGTAGACCCCTACTTCATTTATTAAGAGGTCTAAATAACATAATTCATTTTGTTGACGACGTCATAGCTATCGACAAAGATACGGAAGACCATTTTGTAACCCTAACAAAAGTATTTGAAAAATTCAGAGAAGGTAATTTAAAATGTAGACCAGAAAAAGTAAATCTGTTTCAAACCAAACTAAAATTTTTAGGAGTAGTTGTGACACAAGGACAAATTTCCCCAGACCCTGAAAAAATAAATCTGTTAAAAATATAAGCCCCCCCAAACCATTAAACAACTACGAGGAATCTTAGGTTTAATGAGTTATTTTAGAAATTTTATAAGAAATCACGCACAAGTAGCGAAACCTCTAAAGGACCTCACGAGAGGCAACTCACAAAAAATTGCTTGGTATAAAATAGCTCAGGATTCTTTAAATCATTTAAAAAAGGCTTTAACTTCAGAACCTATTTTATCACTACCCGATTTTCAAACAGGACAATTCGTTGTTACAACGGATGCCTCAACCAAGAGAATTGAGGCAATCCTCTCTCAAATAATAAATGGGGAGGAAAGAGTTATAGCGTACGCTTTTCGTACCCTGACATCCGGAGAGTGTAATTATTCTGCTACACAGCTTGAATTATTATCGATTATCCACCATTTGGACAAGTTCAGACACTATTTGGTAGGCAGAAAATTTAAACTGCGTTCGGACCACAAAAGCCTGCAATACTTGTAAACTTTCAAAAAGCCGTCGGGAATTCTCGCGAGATGGATTTTAAAAATCCAAGACTTGGATTATGAATTTAAACATCTTAAGGGAAAACAAAATGCCCCATGCGACTATCTTAGTAGATTTCCGGATAATACTTCCTTAGAAGATGAAAATGAAGAAGTTAACGCGATAAAAGAAAAAATTGCTCCAAATAATAAAAGTTTAAAAATGAAAACCAATTATTCGGTTGAGGAAGAACACAAAGACAGCCCACTATCCCTAAATAATATGAAAATATATCAAAAGAAAGAAGATACCAGTGCTGCTCTAATAGAGTATATCTTATAAGATAAAGAACTACCTGATGAAATGAAATCTTTCAAAAAAGAAATTGATAATTATTATTACGATTTGGATGAAAAAATATTATGTAGAATAATGACCGATAACAATAACAGAAATCAAACTTCCATTATACCAGTTTTACCCCAAATTTTGGAAAAACCCTCTTTTGAATTTTTTCATTCTGACGTGGGAGGACATTTAGGATTAGATAAGACTTTCCATAGATTGAAACAATACTTCTTCGTCACTTCAGCCTTAACAAAGTTGAAGAATTATGTCAATACTTGTGAAACATACAATTTAAGAAAAAATCCCCAAATTTACCCTAATCCACCTATTGGAAGGACTCCTACGGCCAGAATTCCATTTGCTATAGTTTCTTTTGATTTATATGATACTAGCGGAGGACTACCCACGTCCAACAAGGGACATACCTGCGTACTTTCAATAATAGATCATTTTTCTGGTTTCACTTTTGCTAAACCTTTAAAAACCAATGTGCTTACACGACCTCAAAAGCCCTTGCTAAAATATTTCTTAATTTCGGTATTCCTAATACAGTATTAAGCGATAACGGTCCTAATTTCGTATCAAAAGTGACCAAGGATTTAATGTCTTTTCTTCAAGTAAATAGATTGGTAACAACCCCCAATCACCCCAAGGCCAATGGAAAAATCGAGAACAGACACAAGCTATTTTCTGATATTTTAAGCATTGATACAAAAGAAAACTGGGGGAATTGGCACGAGACTTTACCTTATTTAACAAACCTCATTAATACAGCTTATTCTCGTGTTATACGTGATAACCCATTTTATATATTATTCGGACGAGACTTTAGAATCCCGTATAATGAAATTATAAAGTCAAGACAATACTATAATGATTCTGAAGATTATAAACAAGAATTTATGAATAGAATGAGAAAAACATATAAACTAGTAAAACAAGAAATAGAAAAATCAAAAAGAAAACAAGAAGCCAAAAATACCCTAAATGTTAAAGGTGAACTCGATTTTCAAGTTGGAGATTGCGTTTACTTAAAAAATTAAACCAAATCGGACGGCAAAAAGCTCTCTAATCGATACACTGGCCCTTACAGAATAATTGAAAAATATGATAATAAAGTTACTTTTAAACTATTAAAACCAAAAACGAGCAAAAACCTATAAAACGCATATTAGTCGTATAAAAAGGGCAAAATTCACAGAAACATGGACCCCTCGACCTTCAACATCGAATACCTCGGAAGAAGAAAATGTACCACCTCGCTCTAGACTAAGTGAGCTTAAACCTTTTAATTTTAAACAAGGATATTTTGAGAATAGTAGTGACGAGGAGAAATTTAATGAATTTCTAACGATGAAAAATATGGTTACCCCCCTAAAAAATACCCCCGTCACGCTGAGACGGAAGAAAAGAGACTCATCTTCCAGTGAGGAGTAAGAAGAATTGGACTATACGATTTCTCCACAAACACAATTTTTTTCCGATAGAATTTCAACCCCTTGCCCTCCAAAACGTTTCCCCGACGATTTGGTAAACCCTGTCACACCAATAGACAGACCTTTTTCGTTACACGATGAATTAAATAAGGCCATACAGACCCCTGGTGACATAGAGTCAGAAAAGGTCAACCAGCCGAAACGACAAACATTGCGAGAAGCCATGGATCTTATTAATTACCCGATTAAGACTATACAAAGTACATTTAATACTAATCCAGTTACTGATGAATACCAGTATCAGGATATAACCGTTTCAAAAGCAAAACCAAAGGACTGGGTATCTTGGAAGGAAACCTTAATGCAATCAGTTTCCCACCCCCCGGAAGAAAAGGATTTCAAACAATGGAGGCACCCCAAGAAGACATTTGAATCCTCCCAACGCTCCCAAGAATCCTTCAATTCTCCCGAGCCAAGAAATCAACAGGACGAATCAATCAGTAAACCTTCTACTTCGCGAGGAGAAGAAATTTACGAAGGTAAAGCAGGGTCAACACCTAAATCGCAAACTTCTACTTCAAAAGAACCAGATACAAAATCTACAACTACTAGTTCCTCAGATACTGACAGTGAGTCAGACGCAAATAAACTCAAAGACATGGAAGGAATAAGACCACATAGTGCAACCGCCCAAGCTAAAAAGGCACAACTGAAAGGTCAAAAATTCCTTAAAAAACAATATAAAAAATTTGATTGAATATCGCTAGCGAAGCCAAAGAAGAAAACTGAGTCTACTGAAGAAAAATTAACAACAAGGTCAGGCCGAGTTGTCAAAAAACCAGAATTTTATTAATAGATAATAGGCAAATATTAATAGGCAATCTCTCATCCTGGGGTATAATAAAAATAGTTATTTACTGATAAAATCAAGTTATGATTCAGAAAAATAATTTAATTTTTTTTGCTCCTCGCCAAGGAACCACTCAGTAATAAAACATCCCTAAAAGAAAATACTTTTCAGGTAGTCTGTAAGACTCCGATTGAAAAAATTGGCCTACCTCATCAATAAGTGCTGATTATTTTGAGTAAGTCCCGAATCATCCTTTTAACAAGAATAACCGCAAGAGTGCAACCGTTGTATTAACATTTTTTTTCTACCGCAAAAACAATTCCTTATATTAAAGCTTATCAATACCTCTATAATTAACACTGGCCTAACAGAAAGTTAAACCTTATCTTCGAAGTAACCTTATATATATTTGTATCATCTTTCGATAAACACCTATTAAAAAGTGCATCATTATCACAAAAAAAAACTCAAAGAAATTAAATGCCAACAAGCGCCCCCATAAACCGTTGCTGAAGAATAAAACGTATTTTTGTACATTGCTCATAATTTCCTAATTCCAAACTAATTCAATAAAATATCCTTAGAAAATCAATCGTTTTTTGTAACAAAAAATTCTAAATGTTTGCGATTAGAATTTAGGACTGCCCCGTTGACTAAACGTTTCGCCAGATAAGTAGGCGAGACTCTTCCTAAGCCTTGAACTTTAGTTTCTCCAATAAAATAACCCGTCGCTTTGTTAACATATTTTACCTTAAGAATAATTTAGAAAATAATTTAGAATAATTTAGAAAATGTTAATTAGAAAGCTTACTAATTTTGCTGTAGCTTGCGCATACCAAACAAAGAGATTTAGATTTAGCAAATAAAATTGCGAACGAGATTAAGAGCAGTCAAGTGTACACGCTACCTGAAATTAAGCAAAAAACGGGCGCCGTTGTGGTTCGTTGTGGGAGAGAGTAAAACAGTGTTTTAGCTTACTCTCACCCACCACGAATGGCAAAGACTCTCTGAATCGACGATTCTTCATTTCTCCAACAAAGTGACGAGTGAAATTAAATTATAAGTGTCCGAAAAAAAAATTATATTACCATTTCCTTTTTGCAAACTAATCCGATAAAATAACAATATAACAACTACTCTTTCTTGTGACACAAAGTTCTAAATGTTTGTGACTAGAGTTTGTAATTGTTTCGCCAACCGATCGTTTTGTTAGATCAGTAGGTGAGACCGTTCCTAATTCTTGACCTCTAGTTTCTTCACTTATATAAACTCTCTCTTATATTTACTTATATAAACAATATTCGCTCGTCTTTTAACAAATGTGAATAAAAATTCTTATACACTGTATTTCTCTGCTTGTTGTCCAACATTTCCAATTTCTCCAAGTTATTAAATCTTACTTACTTACTTGTACTTGTTTCAGGACACAAGCTCTTCAGCTCTCCCTGGCGCTATGATCTGGCAGACGGTTGAGTGCCAAGCCGCTCGGTCGTGTGTGTATGGTGCACATATTTCAAGCCACTGCTTGTCCCATCTTCGGCCGTGTCGTCGGAAACCACCAATCGGCTCTAGGTCCGCCTTGAGTGTGTTAAACCAGGTCTTGACTTGTCCACCTCGCTTCTTCTTCCAGTGTGCGAGGGGTTTGCAGTATAGCGCCTTTTTAGTGAGGGTGTCATCTGACCTCCGACAAACATGGCCAAACCAAGTTAGGCGGCGTTTTTTTATTAGGGCTTCAATGTCATGCTTCTGGTGGCATCGTCTACGAATTTCGACGTTGCTAATTCTGTCTCGGAGGGAGACACCGAGGATTTGTCTCAGGCAGGAGTGGTCGAATACTTTGAGAGCATGAACATCCGCTGCTTTCAGGGGCCATGTCTCGCATCCGTAAAGGAGTACGGAGCGGACGGTTGCTTCAAAGATCTGGATTTTTGTTTTTAGTAGGACGTCTCTTTGTCTCCACAGGTTCTTCCTAAGTTGAGCAAAGACTATCGATGCTGATGATATTCTGCTCTGGACTTCCGTACTGCAGTCGCCGGAAATGTCGATGAGGGATCCCAGGTACTTGAACTGGTCAACGACCTCTAAACGGGAGTTGTCGATAGAGATGCCCCTTGTGAGTACATCCTCAGAATTTGTCAGAATTTTGGTTTTATCCTTACTGATCTTCAGCCCAACCAAATCTGCAGTAGCAGCAACATTACACAGCATGGCTTGCGCATGATCTATATCGTTTTCTAGCAAGGCAATGTCATCCGCGTAGTCAAGGTCTTTGATGGAGAAGTCAGGGCTTACTTCAACGCCTCTGGCAGATTGCATGGCGCGCTTCATGATCCAATCGATAACAAAGTTGAAGAGGATGGGGGACAGGATGCAGCCCTGTCTCACCCCGAAATCGATGTCGAAGAGGGAGGACAGCTCTCCATCAGCTTGTATACAGGCACGAACGTGTTGGTAGTATGCCTGAATAAGGCGTATCAGCTTATCAGGGACGCCGTCCTCTTGCATCGCAGCCCATATGCCATCTCTAACGATCGAGTCAAAGGCCGTTATAAAATCTATGAAGACGGCTATAGTAATCTGATTGTGTTTCATGCGGTGTTCGAGAATTTGCCGGAGTGTAAAGAGCTGATCAATGCAGCCCATTCCTGGCCGAAAGCCCGCCTGGTTTGGGCGTGTGGTCGTGTTTCTGATTGAGCTGAAGCGGTTGAGTAAAATCATGGCAAATATTTTGGCAGCGATGCTTATGAGCGATATCCCCCGGTAATTCTTGCATTCAGCTTTATCCCCTTTTTTATACAGGGGGATGATAATTGAAACTTTCCAATCGTCTGGGAGAACCTCCTGTACCCAAATTTCCTTGAGCAGTTTTTCTAGGTTCTGTGCAAGAAGCCTGGGGCTTGCCTTGTAGATTTCTGCTGGTATGGCGTCAATTCCCGGCGCTTTATGATTCTTCAGCTTCTTTATTGCTGCCAGGATTTCCTCTTCGTCAGGGGGCTCTATTTTGACTCCTGCGTATTGGTTAATGAGCGTTGATGAAGGAGGTGGGGGAGGTTGGGTCACTTGAAGATTTGGAGCAGGTGATGAAGGGTCGACTTGGGGATTTAGGAGTTTCTGGAAATGGCGCTTCCAACGGTCAACGACTTCGTCACGACTCGTTAGGATGTTACCGTGTTCGTCTCTTACAGAGGCCGAGTTCTTCGACCTCTTCCCAGTGGACTCTTTAAGCAGCTGATACAGTTTCCTAGTATCAGACAGGCTAGCTGCTTTTTGCATCTCCACCGCCATATTCTCCCAGTACTTCCTTCTGTCTTTTCTGCCCGACTGGTGACATAGCTTGCGTAGCTGTTTGAATTCAGCTGAGTGGCGTGATGGTAACAGACTTTTCTTCGTTGCAAGTCGGATGGTCTCTTCGGACATCCACCGTCTTCGCTTTCGCTTCACTCTTCCAAGAGTTTCGAGAGCTACCTCCTGTAGTGTATTTCGGAACTTCTGCCAATCTTCGTTAACCGACGACCCGCTCGAGTTCCCGTCCTCAGGAGACTCATTTGAGTGTTCATGCTCGAGGGCGGTGAAACGATTTGAAAGTTGAACACGGAATTGTTCTACTACTGTCGGGTCCTTAAGACGGGCAACGTCAAATCTTTTTGGGGGTTCCTTCCGTTTACGAGCCACTAGCCTGATCTTCACAGACATTTTGACCAAGGTATGATCCGACCCGCCCTTGGAACCTGTGTCAGGTCCTCTGTAGGCTCTGCAGTTCTGGATCGAGCTTCTCCAACGTGACGACACGAGTAGGTAGTCCAGCTGGGAAGATGTCCTTCCATCTCTGGATCTCCAGGTTATGACGTGTGAGGGCTTGTGTCTGAAAAGGGTGTTTGCTATTACGAGGTTGTTTGCTTGGGCGAATTGGACCAATCTGGTTCCTCGTTCGCATCTTTCGCCGTACCCGTGAATTCCAAGGCTCCTGTTGCCGTTTGCCTGTCTGCTGCCGACGTGTGCGTTGAGGTCGCCACCGATAATGAGGAGGTCACGTTTGGGGGTCTTTTTTACAGCTTCGTTGAGTTCGGCGTAAAACGTATCTATTGCTTGTTCAGAGCTGACCCTTGTGGGTGCGTAGACCGCAAACACTGTAACATTAAACAGTTTGCTTCGGAATCTAGCTTTTGCAAGGCGAGATGATACGGGCTCCCATTCTATTAGAGCTTTTTGTGCTTGGATGTTAAGGAGAAATCCAACCCCTGCACTGCCACTACCATCTTTGGGTCCTGAGTTATAAAAGAAGAAAGAGTTCTCTGAATCTGGTGTTGCTATCTCATGGTTTTCTAGTGTGTCATTTATTCTTGTCTCTGATACACAGAGGATGTCGAGGCCTAGGCGATGTATTTCACCAGCTATGAAAGTCTGGGTCGTCAAACATTTCATCGAACAGACGTTCCAGCACCCTATTGCAAGGGATTGTCTTCCTTTCAACAGGTGTCCAGCTCGCCAATTTTTCGAAGGAGACGCCGGTAGATCATCCAACGCATCGCTTGTCGGGAATGCCGTAGCTTGTTTTAACACTCTTTGATCTGCTTTTTTCATAACGTTTCGTGGGAATATTATTGACCGACAGGTCCCCAGTCCGTCGGCGCCTCCACACTTTAGCCATTCTTTCGCTAGGCATGTAGCTACGGAATGTTGCCACCGCTTCACCACTTTGAGGTAGTGTGGTCGACTTCCCAAGGATACACTAAAGACGGAGATACAGCTTCGGCGACCCAAACCGCACCATAGCCGTGCTAAGAGAGGGCCTCGGCTGTCATCTTGATTCCCATCTAGGTAACCCCAGGCAGAAGCAGATCCATCTTAACTTAATTTACTACCCCATTTACCACCAAAATATGTCCAAAGCAAATATATATACAGAATTTATTTCTATTATTCATGCTAAAGAAAATATTATATAC
This sequence comes from Artemia franciscana, assembly GCF_032884065.1. Classification (NCBI taxonomy): domain Eukaryota; kingdom Metazoa; phylum Arthropoda; class Branchiopoda; order Anostraca; family Artemiidae; genus Artemia; species Artemia franciscana. Next base: position 37,564,596 of record NC_088868.1, read on the forward strand.
GCGGCCGCGATCTAAGTTCAAGACGAGAATGGTAAAGAAGTGTACGCTGAAACTTGGTTCCTTAATTACGATATAACAAAATTTGAACCTCATACATATAGATTTGGATTAAAATTAGCAAATTCACCTAAGTACCAACCCGCGAGAGGAGAAGTAAAAATAAAATATTCGAATAAAAGTAATAAAGGAAAGAATTTAACAAGCCTTCAACTATTAATAAGAAAACTACAACAAAGATTTAATATAAGCTATTGGTTTTGTAAGGGCCCCAATCAAACCGATCTACTTTTAATTAAAAAATTTAGACCACCAAAAATTTGTTATAAAATCGAAGAAAATAAAAGTTGTATCAAGTACGAAGGAGTACACCACCCCTTAGATGATATCCGACATTATGCCAAATTTATGTATGACCCAACGTCTCAAGAATATGCAGTAAGGGGAAATAACGTTTTCTTAAAGCGAAAAAAATCAGTAAATAAAAAATTCAAACAATAAAGAAAATGTACAATTTTTTAGACGAAACACCAGAAGGACTCCAGGTTGAAAAGGTAATTACTCATTAGCTAATTAGCCTGCTTATACGCGTAACTAGTACTAACCGGGGAAAAATGGTGCGACAAAGAACCTTAAGTAGTACCAATGCTTTAAGACCCAACCAAGACCTAGTACCTACGAGACAAGAATTTTGGATTTCAAATAAAACCCAAAGTTTACCAAACCTCTCGGTAATAGAATATGAACTACGTGAAATAATCTTTGAATCCGCAATAACTAATGCAATAAGGAACTTACAATATAATACCTTAAGTTCTCTATTACAAGTTCCCGTTATTTTTAAAGACGATTTCATTATACACGGAATGATCATTTTATTATATGGCTCCTTTTCACAAGATATAATGAGCAAAGATTACAATTATAGGCACGAAAATGCTTTATACACCTTCGCAGCCCTACTCCGTGCAATGCCCCCCTCCAAGCATCCTTTAATAGCATCTTTAATACGCAAAAACTTTTGGCACATGCAACAAGAACCAAGTTTTAAGATAGTTTGGCCCTTGAAGTTTCTGGAGTTGCTAATAGACTTAAATTACAAAATAGTGGAAGATGAAAATATATTGTTGGGAATATATGAGAATTATTTATGGTACAGTGCCCATTTTAACCCAATGATTGTAAATAATACAACCCATTATATTTATGATGAACAGTATATAGAATTAAAAAATGTAACAATTAAATTCTACATGAATGATGAAAATTTTGGATCAAAAATTTTGCCAAATAAAGACATCATTGTGTATGAAAAATTGCTAGACACAGCTAGCCCGCTATGCTTTCGTAAGCAATTGATTTACAAGATAATTCACACAGCCTAAAATAAACTCAGTCTAAAAGATCAATGCAGGAAGCTAATACGGCAAATGTTAAGAAAAAGGGATATTCATTATTCTATACATAGCCTCCAAATCCCCACTGTCCTAAAGAAATATCTAATGTACATTGAAAACGGTCCCGAAGGAGACAACAAAGACTTCCAATTAACATTTACAACCCCCTATCTTTTAAAATCCGAATGTAAATTACTGTCCAATAATGGACCAATCTTAAGAATTACGGAAAAGTATGACTTTGACGATTCTAAAACAGTATTTCAGTAAGCTATTTCCACACCCTTTATGTAATTTTTCTAATTTGTAGACAAAGAAGGACTGATTAAAATAAAAGAAAAATTTGGTTGGCCGTGAAAAAAGAAAATACCCTCAATAAACACATCATATCCAATTCTAGAAGAAACCGGTGTCAATCAGGTAACCGCTAATTAACTAACCAGCTTGCTTTTAACTAACAGATATTGATATAAATAAAGTCCTTAAAAAGAACCTTAAGTTATCCAAACCTTACCAGATTAAAGCGTGGGGAAAGATTTGATATAAAAACCAGAACAATAAAAAGTCCCCCAAGATACCCCAAGAATCGAACAACTTGGTTTTCGTGTAAAACCCAAAGTTTGCCAAATTTGTCTAAAATTGACCACAAATTATTGGATCAAGATTTAGAAACTGCCGTTAAGAATACAACAAGAGATTCACGTTACCAAACTCTCTACCTTCTATTTGAAGTTCCTATAGTTGTCAGTAATAATTTAATAACGAAAATTTTATTCATCTTGTTATTCTGTTCATTTACACGTAAAATAAGAAGAGAAGACTTCCAATGTAAACAACAACTTGCGTCTTGGACTTTTACGACCTTACTTGACAAAGTCCCCCTAAGAAAATACCCTCTAATAGCAAAATTGATCAGCAAAAATTTCTGGAGAATCTATAACGAAAGAGGCTATACGATCATATGGCCCCTAAGATTTTTGTCAATACTAATAAGAAGAAATAAAAATGTCATGTTGGAAAAAACAAACATACTATACAAGGTTTACAAAGACTATAAGACCCATTTTTCAGCAAGTAACTTAATAGGAAACGGCCGACAATTCCACCTTTATGAACGGGACTATGACGAATTAAAGAAAATAATCTTTATCTGTAGCAAATGTGATGACAATTTTGCGTCAAAAATAGCGCCTCAAACAGATGTAATCGTATTCGAAAAATTAATGAGCTGTAGAGAACCCTTATATTTCAATAAAATATTAATTTTCAAAATAATCCGTAATGTGTCAACACATCTGACTTGAAAGGAAGAATGTAGAAAAAACGTCCGTCTTCTTATACAGAAGGCAGATATAAATTATACTTTGATGGACCTTCAAATACCTAAAAGTTTACAACAATACCTAATGTTCGCTGAGGATAATTCCGAAAATAACAGTCAAATATCTGAATTAACCTTTTGGTCAGCTCACATTCCAAAATCGAGAGAATTCTTAACACGTCTAAATGGGCCAATTTTCAATATTCCAAGTAATTATGAAACCAACTGTAGAACAAATCTGTGAACCCCTAATTAATCACACAGCTAATCCCGTGAAATTATTTATGAAAACATGTTTAACTCCACCTAACGATTATTAAAATAACCCAACTTAATTTTTTTCAGAAATTGGACTTGTCAAAAGACCTGGAATAATGAAAAAACCTCGACCAAATTGCTTTCTCACCATCCAGATTAAAAACGCTCAAAAAAGGACGAACGCTTCAATTTTCCAAAATCATATAATAGAAAAAAATCCTACCTTAACAAAAGGCTTAATCAAACAAAGCTCTTTCCATATAACGTTAAAAGTCTTACATCTAAAAAATAATAGCCAAGTTGAACTCGTAAAAAATGCTTTCGTCAAAGCCATAGAAAAATATGAACTAGATTTTACAAATGAAAAACTATTCCTTGATTTTCAAGGCATCGGAGATTCCCTTGAACAAATTCTATATGCAAAATTAGAGAACGAAAATGTAGTTAAAACACGCTTAAATCCAGTTATAGAAGAAATTACCAAGAGCGGTGTACAACTCGCAAATCAAGAAAGCTGGAATCCACATTTAACGTTAGTAGACATAAGAAAAATAAACAAGCTAAGGAATGAGGCGAGAAAACTTCACCCCTCCCTGTCTTCCAACTTTAAAAACATGAGATTTGGAAGGGCACTAGTAAAGAGTATACAGCTATTATCTATATTCGGGCCAAAAAGCAAAGAAAACTATTACGAAATAATATCAGAAATAACATTCGGACAAAAAGCCCCTAAATGCAACTAAATTTGAAAAAAAAAGAAAAAAAAATCGTTTCAGGAAAAGGAAAAGAGAACGAAACAGGAAATATGTTTGTAAGGTAATAAATTTATAAATAAATTACGCCTACCAACACTAACATTCCTAAGAAAAATAACCTCCATATAACTATCTTTATCCATATGCCTACAGTAATTTAAATATGTTTAAAATTACCAAAACCGCTAATCTTGTAAGGATTTTACTGGCCATTAAATAAGTGTAAGAATATACCCCATTCGGAAAATCTAATCTTAACACTTAGCCTATTGAACCCTTATAATAATAAAGAAAAAAACTATATATATATATATATATATATATATATATATATATATATATATATATATATATATATATATATATATATATATATATATATATATATATATATATATATATATATATATATATATATATATATATATATATATATATATATATATATATATATATATATATATATATATATATATATATATATATATATATATATATATATATATATATATATATATATATATATATATATATATATATATATATATATATATATATATATATATATATATATATATATATATATATATATATATATATATATATATATATATATATATATATATATATAAATGTTAATTCAATTCTTCAATTGCCTCCAATTAGATCAAATTTTTTTTTCTCAACAATAAAGCCTAATCATCGATAAAATTTGATTGGCTTAGGAAAAAAAAGGCGGAGCCCTGGCGGTGACTATTGGATATTGAGAAAAAAAGGCGGAGTAACTATATGTAACTATAGCGCGTTATAAAAATAAAATAATTTTTTTTTCATTAATTTTAAAAGTACCAAATACATTTAACAAAATACAGCCTCTTACCTTGTCCAAAATTTAAATAGATCCGTAGCACGGTCCAAACTTTGAACACACTCCAAAACACAGTAACTATAGTTAGTAAACATTTGGTTCACGAAATATACTTATATACCAAGCTTAGATAAACAAACTATGGTGTTTCCATCTTAATAACTGAACAAGGAAGGACAAAGGCAAGGGCTTTCAGAATTACGACAAATCCCAACGAGATGAACCCTTAGTATTAAGATCAACATCTTGTTGCCTTATCCTATTGAGAAATTGCATATATCAACTTACAATGTAATACGTTGTCCATAATTTAAATAGCACTCAGTCCAAAAACAATAAAAGGACATCTTGGTATGTTCCCCCTAATGTAGCCTAATAAATTTTTCAATTATAAGTTTCGAAAAAGTCAAGAGAAACTTATTTATGAGCCTAAATGACAAATCGTAAACTTGGGTACTAATAAACCTGTGTAATGCTCAGATCTTATCTAACTAGTAAGCACTTCAAAACTAAAGGTTTATTGAAGATGCCGTATTTATAATGCACATCTTCAACCAACAAGATAATTGCGTTAGGAAGGTATTTCTACCTAATGGAAAAAAATGTTTTTTTTCCTTATTCAATCAAGTTGAAAATAATGCACTTACCTATTTCCTGACTAACCTAAAGGTTTTATATAAGGAAAAACTTAATGAGAAAAAATATTTAATGAACCATATTGCGCTGTGCTGTGTCCCGTAAAGAAGAAAACTTAACTAAGACTAAAATGTGCCGCTACGTGCTGCGCTATGTGCCGCGTAAGACTAAAATTAGATGTGCTGCATAAAAAAAAAGATTCTTAATAAGTTTGTGTTTACCAAACTACACTATGCGCTGAAATACTGTGCATATATTAATAAAGTAATTTAATTTTCTTTTAACCTAAACAAAGTAATACTATAAGCAAAAGTCTTATTGAAAAAAAAGCATGAATTGTAATTAAAAGTTAAACCGACGTGAAATTTTTATATGCTTATAATTTAGCCAATTTATATGCTATTTAAAAAAATATATTTTTTTCATGTAAAAATAAATAGCCTAAAGAACTTAATTCTCTTTAAGATTATAGGTCAATATTGTTATTAGTTTCAATTATCCTATTGTCTGTTTACATTTCTTTTCCTATGTAGTGTTAGTTTGTAGACATTTAGCAGTGAAATACTTGTAAAGGTTTAATCACTCAATAAAATCATCATCATCATCATCAAACCAATTTATTGTAAAATTTCTTTTTCTTCACAAAGATTTTTATTAATATATAAACCATCCCTTTGGAGTTATATTAATCCCTTAACCAACTCCGTTGGTTAAAAATTAAAAGAATTTCTAATTAAACATAAATGCTATTATTTAAAACTGTAGGCTATATTAAACTGCATGCTTAATGCATATGTACGTATGTGTATAAATTTAAATATAATAATTTTTCTTCCAAGAAAAAATTTTACAAAACAGAGTAGTTTAAATAACTCTTTGTCTGAAACTTGGCTGGAAAAGTATGATTTATAACAAATATTCTTTTAAGAAAAAAAAAAATGGGAGAAAGATGTAAAATTTTTCGAAATTTTTAATCTAATAATTTAACTTTTCTTAAATTATTATGGTATAATCTCTTCCTAATTATGAGACAATATAAACTTTTATTACAAAAGACTAATAGCCTACGATGTATTATTTAAGTTATATAGATACTAAATTTATATACTAAATTTAAATTATAAGTCAATTTAAATTATAAGTTAAAAGTTTTCTTTTTATTTGTTTTAACAACTAGGCTACTTAATTTTGAGCTGGAAGGAGTTCAAGTGCAAAAGAACACTTAACTCGTCGAAAGTCAAACTCTTATACCTCAATATGATACCCTCAGCCAATTTGTGGCAGTTTTGGAATAGCTATGATTATTTCTCAAAGTGCATACAAAACAAAGCTGTGATCTTTAAAACATAGTTATTAGGCCTTATAATCTTATAATATAATAATAATCCCTCATTTTAAACTCCAGACTACATTAACCCATCCATAGTTAGATTTTAACCAATTAATTTAAACCAAAAATCAAGACTTTGATAATAAAATATGCCTACCCTTCTATTACACCTTCATATAAGCTTCAGGCCGTAACAAACAAATAAATAATTTCATACTGTTATCAGATATTTGTTGTTAGAAAAATTTCCTCTTGGTTAGCAGAATTTTAAATAGTTTTCGTTCTTAATTGTTTAAAATCATGAAGAAGTTTAACGGCGATCCTTTGAGAATGCAAGTGCTATTATTTTCTTCGATATCCAGGTATTTTTATAAACAATAAAATAACTTTAATGTAAATGTTGTAAATGTCTATCCATCTCCCCCTAAGCTCTCTTTTAGTAGCGAGTAATGAACATAAAATAGGTCTTGAGTTAACCCCATCCCAGGCCTAAAACAAAAATTTTCATGAAAATCACTAATAAATTATTAGAAAGTCTCAAGTTGGTTCTTTAGTTTGTTGACAATATACGTCTTAAAATACCTAATGATTACAGCCTTAAAGTATTATTGTCTTATCTTGTAAAATCCGCACCCATGATTAATCTTCTGGCTAAAAATTCCATATTTTTGTAGATAGGAGCCTGAAATTTTTGCCATAAGGTTCTCTGATACGTCAAATGCGATAGTGTGATTTTCGTTGAAATTCTATGTCTTTTGGGTAATGTTTCCTCCTATTTTCCAAAATAAGGTACCTTTTCTCGGGCTCGTAACTTTTGATGACAAGGACTAAATTTAATGAAACTTATATATTTAGAATTAGATTGAAAATTCAATTCTTTCACCGTATCTTTTAGCATCAAAATTCTATTTTTTTAGTTTCCTTACTATTGAGCCGAGTCGCTCCTTAATACAGTTTGTTACCACGAACTGCTTGATTGTTGATTGATTTTATGAAAAAAACAATCATTTTCGTTCTCAGCTCTAATTGAGATTTGTTGATATTTTTAAACTAACTATTTGAACACTATTTGTTGGTAATTAAACTATAAGATTAATAGCCCTTTAGATTAATCTATGCTCAGCAATTCAAATGATCTTTAATCAATCTCATTGCCACGCAATTCATTTTTTTACAATATTTATTCAAACAATAATTTATAAAACATTAATTAAGGATAAGAAATGATGTTCTTCACATTTTTGATGACCATTTGTATAAGTGCCCATACACAATCTGTCGTAAAACATGGGATAATATTCAAACACGAAAATTCACTTCTAACTAGTAACAACGCTTGGAAAATATTTATGAAGTTAGACCCTAAATAATTTGAAACATTGTTCCGACAAGTTTTAAGACTGGAGAAAAATACATTTTACCTGAAAGAATCAATTTTTCAATTCTTAAGATGAGACAAGGGACTGCAAGCAAGCAAAAGCAACTACAAAGAAAAGAAATGATATACCATCCCCTACCTATCCATCCACTACCTATCCCAAGGTCAAAATAAAGAAAATAGTTGATGATTTTGATGCAAAATTGGCCGAAATTGATAAAGCTATAGGACTCGGAAAAGCCATTGAAAAAAGAAAAAAGAGATCAATTAACGAAAACCAAAACTCAGATACCGATAAAGAGACCCAAAATGTAATTAAACCAATTAAGACCCAACTTAGACAAGGAAAATTTTACGATGGACAATATGCATTATTAAACGAATTGCCCACAGTATGGAATTTCTTCAAAGAACTATGGAATGGACCAAAACAAGCTAAAAAGGCTGAGAAGAAACCCGTACGAGAAGAAATAAATTTGTCTGAATTAAAGCCAACAGAAGTTGAAACGAAAGATATAACAAATATTTCCCCAAACATACAACAAATCAATTGAATCCCAAACAACAAACATTGTATCTGACCTTGTAACACGAACAAATAAAATACCAGAGATAATAAGGGGTATAGAAAATATTGAAGTAGGATCAAATTCCACTAATGGTACCAGCAAACCGAAATACAAATTTAAATGTCAATACTTCTGTAGAATAATAAACGTTACAATGGAAGCTACCAAAATCAACACGACCTTTCATATTCCACATCTTACTTCGAATACCGAAGAAAACACAAACAAATTAATGGAAATCTCTAAAAGCACCTCAAAGAAATATGAAACGACAACCTTCTGGAAGTACGATACTCAGAACGAGGAAACCACAGCAAAAACTGAATTTACTCCAACAACAATCGAAACTGAATAACAGAAGTGAAACCCCAATAACAGAAGTGGAAGAAACATTCCCCACGTCAAACCCCACGACTACTGACCCACAACCAATAGAGTTAGACACCTCAATGTCAGAAATTACTACAGAAACTATCCCTGGTGTACTAATGCCAAATAACAATGATGAAATTTTATTAACAGTAAGGCAACCATATCGATGAACTAGCTGGATATGTACGTCAACGGAGAGAGGAAGAATACAAGTTAGATGGCAAATCCCTTTCGTCGACACCGATTATGGCGGAACACAATGCATGGAAGGAGACAAAAAATGCCAAGATGAAAATCACTGGAGAGAATGTTGGACTATAGACGGTAAAAAAACTTGCGCACGACTTACCATGGCTGACGAACCAGTAAAGAATGAACTAGAACCCCTCCCGGAATTAACCATGGAAAATGCTCATAAAATATCAACTCATCAGGCATTCCTCAATTTTATATAGACAAAGATTGGAAGCGTTATTTGAACTATTCAATACAGAAATACAAAACCTTAAACAAAGCATAACACGTATATTTGAAGTATTTTTCCGGAGGAGTAAATATAAAAGATCAACAAGTTTAATCCCAATAGTAGGGGAGCTTGCTTCTTGACTATTCGGTTTGTCAACCGAAGAAGATTTAAATATATTAAGAGATATTGTTAAAAGGCTTAACACAGTCATGAATACAACACTACATGTACAAAAAAACAAGTAAGTATCGCCAACTATCAAAAAGACGAAATTGAGGCCATATCCAAGAAAATCTCAAGAACAGTCAACACAATGAACTATTTAAAAAATGAAGTAGACAGAGTAATTTCTGATTCCAGCCTAACAATGGTGTCACTCGACATTGTTATTATGTCTTGGTTGAACTTAGCTACTGATGTCAGTAAATTTGAATTCGCGTTATTTGAATTAACAAGAGGATCCCTTTCTTACGACTTAGTAGATCCCTCGGATCTTAAGAACATCCTAAACGAAATAAGAACTCACTTAATATTTGGTCTCCACTTACCGGTAGAACCAGAAGTAGCTAACTTGTTTTTATATTATACCAAACTAAAGGTGCATATCACCGAGATTAATGAACAACTGCTTGCAGTAGTCACAATTCCATTAATTAATCAACAATCCATATATGACCTGTACAAAATATCTACCATCCCCATCAACATTAAAGAGACAAACTCCTTCATGAGCATCATCCCAGATTCAGAATATATGTTAATAGATCAAGACAGAAGAAAATACGCACTAGGAAATGCCGAGGAATTAAAAGAATACGTGTCATTTAAAAATTTGGTCTGCCAACTAACATTACATATATATAATGTAAAGAAAGGATCATGCATGCTAGATCTATTCCTAAAGGAATCACAGCAACAAAATACTCCCGACTCTTGTGAAGCCTTAATAGGAAATACCAAAAGAGAAACTTCCATTAATTTACGGAACGATTTATGGTTATTTACAGTACCTAAAAAGACGGTGGGAACCCTATCCTGCTACAACAATACGGAAAAAATTGACCCAAATTATTGAACCGAAATATTGTTACAGGACGTTGGAGCTATTACAATCAAACAAGGTTGCAGACTTGTAACTAAAGAAACAACTGTCCATACACCTCTAATAACAACCAGCACTAACGTCATGAGCTCAGAAATAATAAACTTTCAAGGAATAAACTTGTCCTTCACGATTCCGAATATAAATGATGAGGAATCTAAAACATCCAAAAAGAGAAAAGATTAAAGGTACAATGCAATTAACAAAAATAAAGGAAGCGTTATATATGCAATACCCTTACTCACTGACGAAGATCAAAGTTTGAAATACGTGGAGAGCCAATACGAATTGTTCTCACCAAACTCATGGTATAATATTATAATCACTATATTCATGGTATTTCTTATTTCACTAACAATAAGAGCGCTACTAACAATTAACTATGGGAAACTCCTGAAGCGAAAAAGGATAAATAATGATGCAATTGAAGCACAAGAGATGCATCAATTGAACCCTACTGCTCATGATGATATTTAAGCCATTTTAACAGGGAGGATGTAATAATACGGGAAAATTGAGAGGTCTTTTCCCGTACGTTAACATCCTTTCGCTACTGTAGGAAACATTGTCGGTGTATAACAGCTAAAAGGCTATGATGCAATATACTGTATTACTTTCTGGCATATGCACCAAAAATACTTTTGGCAGAAAATCTTATGTAAATATAGACCTCCAACAAGCACAAAAAATCCGTTCCTTTCTTTTTTATGTGCAAGAGATTTAAGAGGTCGTCTCTTGTAATTTTGCTACTCTATTTCCAAACTAAAAATATTCCAAGGCGTGATGATTGAAAGGCTATGATGGAAAATGTATTACTTTTTGACTTATCACGCATTGGAAGTTCAAAAAATCGGATTAAAGTATGATCCAGAATAAATTAAGACCTCTATGTAATCTTATATTTAACCACCGTCTTTTGTTTAGTATTTTTATCTTTACATGTAATCATAATAATATAGTAATAGTTTAATACACATACAAATATTCTTAATTACTATATAACCTCATATACCTCACGCTACTTCGAATGTACTTGAAAAATTATTAGAATTTAAAATTTCTTATTAGAAATTGTACATTCAATTTCCCTTTGAATTTTTAAATGTCGCATACTGAACTCATGACTGAATATTTACTCTTCGTAACTCCCAAATAAAAATCAGTATGTGTATAATCATAATAGCCATTATTTTCACACCATGTATGGTAACTGAGACTTTGGTATCACATCTCTCCTTCATTACTTTTGGCAGTTCTATTGTGTTCTGTTCAGCACTTCAACTATCCCCGAATATTTGGAGATTTAAACAAAATTCTCGCAAAAACAGAACAACAAAAACGCTTGGGCCGGTAAAGCTTTACTTTCGTCACAAGGTTTCGGAAATGCGTTATTTTCGAAAACACCTTATTTTTAGGCAAAGAATAGTTATTCAAGCTTTTGGTCTCCCAGCGCAAGCACCTTCAACCTTGTCTCCTATACTTTCAAGTATATCTTCAGGTATATAACAGAGGTTGCCAGTGTACACAGTTCCTAGATATCTCCGAAATATCTAGAAAATACCTATGGTCCTTAGAGAGATGTCAAGCCCATCAAATATAGGATGATTTATGTTCAGTTTAACTATGCAATTTTAAGTTATAATAATGTTTAATACTATCGTATCGCTAGTATCATTTTATGTGTTGACAACATGACTCTGCTTGGAAATGTTTTATTATAGAATTTGGAATACTCTTGACATTGGCCGACGATACGTCATAGTCGAAAACTGGAAAACACCTATCATGATTTATCAACCGCCGAAAAATGCCCGAAAAACTCATCTGATTCAACCAGACAGCTATCACCCAAATGACATCTCGAATGGAACCATCTATATACTACAATCATATTCATCTTCTGAATGAGCACCGTAGACTAGAGAACACATAACATCCAACCAGGAGGTAAAACCACAACATACCCACGAAGACGCCATAGATGATAACCTAATTCAATATGGAAACCAAATATCAGCAACGTCACAGACCTAGATGAAGATTTAGAACAGAACATCCTAAATCCTAGTTTTATAAACTTAGGAATCAACTACAAAGTAAGGTCTTAAATACTACCTCAGTCGATTGAATTAAAGACAATAAAGATAACGCTTAAAATGCAGAAGAGAGTGGGAACGGGACGGAAGAGCCGTAGTACCGGCGGTACTTTTGTACTTAAACTGCTGGGGATAGGTGATTCCGGGTCCCGTGCTTCCCATGTTGTAAAAGCATAAAAACAAGACAGTCTTTACGATTGCTAAATTCTTAAGCAACAAAAATACTTAAAGGTGATAGATTAAGAAATGACATTATATTGGTTCAATCATTAAGTAGGGCAAGGACACGAAAAATTGTGAATGATGTGAAAATAATATTCCAAAACAATAAGTGATAAACAATTAAAAGTGCCAAATAGTGAATTAATAGTTTAAATAAAATAAAAGTACCAGTGGTAATTTTTTTATATAATGTTGTATACTTTACACTTTATTGTTAAAATTCCTGGGATCAATTGAGAATTAAATATAACAGTTAAAATTGTTTATAATTCAAATAAAAGCAAGCAATTGGAACCAGGTATTCATGTGTAATAACAGTTAATGTCAAGTGCTGTTGTTATGTAATTTTTTTAGTGCTAGGTGCAGGACATATATATAAGGTGAAGGAAAATATTTCTTAAATTTTAAATCATCTTTATAAGGTTATGGAATTAGAATAAAATTTTTTTTACAGACAATAAGGATTAAATGCAATGTTTAAAGAAAGGGATTAGACTGATTGATGGGGCCATCAATCTACAACGGGAAAGGGGATATGTAACATATAGACCAGCCCCCCCCCCCTCTATAAAATTCAGGACCAAATCTCTCATTCATACCCCCTTAGAAATTCTCAAATACAGGACCAAATCTCTCATCCATACTCTTCTAGAAACTCTTAAGTTCAGGACTAAATTTCTCAGTCATACCCCTTTAGTAAATTTCAAATTAGAAAAAAGATTTAAATTAAAGTCTTATAGAATCTGGAATTTAGCAGTTATTCAATATTTTGTGGACTACGTGCCTTTAGACACAAGCTAAATGTTCCTTTTTGGAACCAACCAACAGGTTTATTTGAACTTTGCTTTTTTTAGCTCAAAACCAGAAGGGAAATCCTTGTTACAAAAATAACTTCTGGGTGCGGAGACTAGTCAAAGTATCATGATTGGAGAATACCAGCAGTATGGCAACATTAACGGTAGAGGTCAATCGCCCAGGTCACCAAGCCTGTCCGCCAAGTTCTTGTTTAGAAATCGCGTTAGACTTATATCAGCTCAACGCAGGCAGTTGGTAGTCCAGTTTCAGGAGAGCTTTATAATAGTCAAGTTCTAGTGTTCGTGTGCACCCTTTCCTGCTATAAATTATTGGAGCTGTTTTATGCAAAGTTGTATGCTGTAAGTAATTAAATCTTATTGTCTTTAATCATCTCTTGTCTATGTACTAGGGCATCAGGTACAGTTCCTCTAGTCTTCAGGTACGGTCCAAAGGGAATATATATTATTTCAGGAGACCTTGAACATCACTGAGATGATTCTGTCTCCCAGGTTACTGGGGATTATCTACAAAGCCTTTTTATTCTGTTAGTAATTTAGCACCCATATCTCACATCCACATTAAGCTACCAAGACTTAGAAAAGTCCCAAGCACCTCACGGCGAAAATCCCCGCTTAAGCTAAAGTTCCCACCAAACTCGTTTATTTCACCAAACCCCCCCCCGTAACATCTGTCTGATCTATCTGTGTATCTGATCTGTCTGTCCGTCTTTTCTGTCTTGTCTTTCTGTCTGTCTGTTCTGCCTGGTCTTTATGGTCTGTTTTCTGTCTATTCAATCTGATATATCTGTCTATCTGTTCTGTCTGGTTTGTCCCTCTGATCTGTCTGTCTGGTCTGTCTGTCTGGTCTGGTCTGGTTTTCAGTCTGTTCTGCCTGTCTGTCCGGTTGTCTTCCTGTTCGTCTATCTGTTTGCTTTGTCTGTCTGTTTGTCTCCTCTGTCTGTCTTTCTGGTCTGTACGTTGGTCTGGTCAATCGGTCTGTCTATCTTGTCTGTCTTAGTTGTCGCATTTGTCTGTCTTTCTGGTCCTCCATCGGTCCTAATATCCTCTCCAGAGGAGAAGGATGTCCGATCAGCATTGCAAGCAATACTTTCATTCCGCCATCGGTCTTCTTATCGGTTTACGACTCGCACATAAGTAAGACTCCTTGTCCCATGTTTGAAGACGCGTTGGAAGGAACTCGCCTACTCTCCATTCACCCGGGAGACCTGCAAAAGGGCTCCTAGCAACAAAAGCCGGGCCAAATTGTTTCTGGTAATCAAGCGTCTTGAAGCCAAGGCAACAAGATCAATGGGTCTATTGACACCGTTCCAGCCTTGTGCGGAGTACGAACCCACCCTGGAATACACGCCGTGAGCAACGTAGATGACAAGCATGACCAGATAACAGCCAAGGCTGCCCTCTCCCAATCAAATCAGCACTTGCTACCCACGAAACTCATCCCGAAGATGGCTCGAACTTCAAAAGTTTTTTCCGTTTTAAACTCCTGGAGGATTTCACGCAACGTTTAACTCTCTCTTCAGCGTAAGTTTCAACTTTCACTCGCAGTACTTGTTTTCTATTGGTCTCACATTCACATTTAGCCTTAGATGGAGTTTACCACCTTATTATCGCTGCATTCTCAATCGACACGACTCTAGAGAGACCACGGAGTGTCGAGCGCTCATCCGTCCTACGGGCTTGACACTCTTTCTGGGCAATCGGGCCACATTCATGAGGACTTTAGACTGAACAAGCCACGGTCTTACGAAGCTCCAAGTACTGCAACGGTCGAAATTGCCTCCCGAAGGATACAATTGACCCTTAGTGCTGGGCTTTTCCTTCTTCGCTCGCCACTACTAAGGAAATCCTTGTTATTTTCTCTTCCTCCCATGACTAATATGCTTAAGTCAAGTGGGTCGTCTCACCTGAGCTGAGGCCGGGGGGGGGATTCATATAATGACAGGGTAATTTTTTTTCAAACCAATCACCAAAGTTACATGGTCACCACAAACCCTGTAATGCCTGCATGCCCCTTGGAGTCAACAGTAAATCAAACATAAAATAAACCAATTTCTTACTACCTAAGCTATAGTAGTCCAATCTTGTGCCAAAAGGCTGTCAGCAAAGTGTTTTAGCTACGAAGAGTGGGATTTTATCCACATTGGTCCTTTAATGATCTTGGCACCCATAATGTGTAGCACCTCCTCTAGTTCTACCAAGAAGGAGCTCAGTTACCAATACCCAGTTGGGTGACAAGTAAAAGGGTGATCCACAAGAGGCTTAGCCCTGGGCTTTGTCTGCTTGATGAGATCATTTGCACTCCTGGTACTATTGATTCCCTTAACCAATAGCCAACAACGAAAAGGCAAATGAGACCAGTATACAAGACCAAATACCTCTCACCAAATCCTCTCACCATTAACAGCTAACACAAAATTTGACGAGATCGCTCGCATTCTCTATAGGCGTTGAAATCAATGGCCCTATAGAAGCAAGGAGCCTCGCAATGACAGTACCCAAATACCATATGATAAGAACATCCGTCTCTCAGCCAGACGTAGTCCAAGTTAACAGGCTGGACATGCAATTTGCATTCAATATTTAGATGTTCCATGTATCCTGCATTTCGCATGGAATAGCGCGTCTAACAGCGTTCAACAGCGTGAGCCAAGTGATCAATCCTACAGTGTCACTAGTAAATTTTTCAAATTCTCCCTCAAACAAAGCAAATACAAGTTCATTCTTGCACTCCTCAAGCCATGCTCTATTGGGACAAGCTCACCTTCACTCCCTTTAGTCTCTCGGAGTGGTATCCACGATCCCTGAATCACAAAGTCACTCTAGTCCCCAATTTGCCTATTTTTCACTACAGATTCACACGTAGAAAATATACATCAAGTTTAATAGTATAATGACGTATTGCTTGCAAAATTGATGCTATATAAGTGCAGTCGCAGTGCAAGACTCCGGCTCACCTGAGGACTTCCGCGCCTCTATTTTGACTAAGCCAGTCCCTTGGTCTCGCACCACTTGGGCCCTCAGCAAGGGTAAAGAATGCTTCCCGAACCCCAACAAAATGTTACAGGGGCAGCAACTACCACAGTGTTAGTAGTCTAATGTCCCTTATTTTTCGATGGCATGACTTTAGCCTCCATACACAACTCAAGATTCGTCACAAGCTTTGCAGGCTCTCGTTTTCTCTTGAGGGCCCCCGCCTGCAAAGCAAGATCCCAATCTAGTATTGCTGCCAAAAAGCCCATCACCATCCTAGAATGATGGCAAAACATACCAAGACCTCGTGACAATACCCAGTCATCATCTCGTGATCCCCCACAAACATAAGCAGCAACACTCACCTCATTGTTGGGTTCGTCTCAAAAGGAACGTCGAAGTGATTCCATTGACTAGCTACCTTCACAAGCTTTACATACTAAAACTCCTCTGAGAGCCCCTACTACAGAGCTAGTTCAAGTTCTCACACTCAGTCAACGGTCTCACCCTGTCTCCATTAGTCAACAAACCAAACCTTTTAGGCAATCCACAACAATTGACTGCCTCAAAGCCCGCCATTCCTCAAGACTCCGTTGAGCACCTATTTTTTCAACGAACAGCTCCAATGAATGATGCTGCACGAGGGTACCACCCCCTCACAATAGGCAACCCACTTGTGCACCTCAAACATCAAACACGGAGACTTGTGTCAAAAACATCGATTTGGAAAAACTACTTAACACAAATGGCCAAGAATCTCCTTCTTGCTTATCAAACGCTAATGATCCTTCCACAGGTTCACCTACGGAATCGTTTTTACGACTTTTAGTTCCTCAAAAGGATCAAGTTTAAACAACTCTCAACCAAACAACGAGTGGCCCAGAGGCTGCCCTGGTGAGTCGTCCGAAGTTCCCACTAAATCATTCAATCGGTAGTAGCGATGGGCGGTGTGTACAAAGGGCAGGGACAGAATCGAAGCATGCCAATCACTTGGGCCTACTAGGGATTTCTGGTTCATGGAGATCTTTGCAGCCCCCATTTCCAACCAGGGAAGAGGTTCAGAGGTTACCCGGTCCTCTCGGACAGAGAGGACGTGCTGATTTTTCCAGTTTAGTGTGCGTGCGGCCCATGACATCTAAGGGCCTCACAGACCTATTATTGCTCACTCTAATATGGCTAGATGCCACTTGTCCCTCTAAGAAGAGCCCTCCGCCACTAGGACCCATCGTCTATTTAGCAGGCTAGAGTCTCGTTCGTTATGGGAATTAACCAGACAATTCGCTCCACCAACTAAGAATGGCCATGTAACACCACCCACTGAATCAAGAAAGAGCTCTCAATCTGTCGTCTGTTTGTGTGTCTAGTCTATCTGGTCTGTCTGTATGTCTGTCTGGTTTGTCTGGTCTGTCGTGTCTGTGTTTGGTCTGTGTTTGTCCGGTCTGTCCGGTATGTCTGTCTGTCCGATCGGAATATCTAAAAATTATAGTCGGGTGTCTCACGAGCCGAGTCTCATCTTAAAAACGGTTAGCTATACGAACTGTTTGGAACGTTACTCCTCAAATCGGGTGTCTTACTGAGCTGAGTCTCATCTTAAAAACGTTCCATCACAGTTAGTTATACGAACTGACTGGAGCGTTATACGAACTGTCTCGCTGAGACTTGGCTCAGTGAGACAACCGATTACAATTTTTAGATGGCTATATGACTCCTTTTTTTTAACTCGATTTTTAACTGGCTATACGAATATTTGAAAGGTCCGATAACTTTGCCTTTGGGAAGTAGCTATCCAAACAGTGCGTATAGCTAACTGTTCTTAATATGAGACTCGGCTCAGTGAAACACCCGACTAAAATTTTTAGATGGCGATAGGACGATAGGATAAGCGATAGGAGTATCGTTCCAAACAGTTCGTATAGCTAACTGTGCGTAAGATGAGATTCGGCTAGGTAAGACACCCAATTACAATTTTTAGATGGCTATATTACTCAGAATAGTTGAAAGGCCAAATAATTTTGCCTTTGAGGAGACCAGACAGACAGACAGATGATATAGACCAGATAAGATTAGATAAGATAGGCCAGACAGACAGGCACAGACAAACCTCTTTCTTTAAAAGTTTCTCAAGTTCTTTCAAAAGCACTGCTCAAACACATTGGTTCCTCCCTCAACACGCTATGGCTTGATTTTCTTCACAAGTTTCTAAGAACTACTGCTCAAACACATGGGTCCCTCTCTCAACACGCTAAAGCTTGAATTTTTTTCAATTTTTTTAAGAACTCTTGCTCAAACACATGGGTGCCTCCCTTAACTCGCTTTAGCTTGATTTTTTTTCTCAATCTTTTAAGAACTACTGCTCAAACACATGGGTCCCTCCCTTAACGGGCTATAGTTAACATTTTCTTCTAAGTTCTTTAAGAACTACGGGTCAAACACATGGGTCACTCCTTTAACATGCTATAGCTTCAATTTTCTTCTAAGTTCTTTAAAAACTACTGCTCAAACACATGGGTCCCTCCCTCAACACGTTATAGCTTAAATTTTCTTCTAAGCTTCTTAAGAACTACAGCTCAAACACATGAGTCCCTCCTTTAACACGCTATAGCTTCAATTTTCTTTTAAGTTCTTTAAGAACTACTGCTCAAACACATGTGTCCCTCCCGCAAAACGCTAAAGCTTCAATTTTCTTCTAAGTTTCTTAAGAACTACAGCTCAAACACATGAGTCCCTCCCTCCAAACGCTATAGACAATGTAATGTTAATCTAAGTTCTTGAAGAATTACTGCTCAAACACAAGGGTCCCTCCCTTAACACGCTATAGCTTGAATCTCTTCTCAATTTTTTAATAACTACTGCTCAAACACATGGGTCCCTCGCTCAACACGCTTTAGCTTGAATTTTTCTCATATTTTTACGAACTACTGCCCAGACACATGGGCCCCTCCCTCAACACGCTATAGCTTCAATTGTCTTCTAGGCTTTTTAAGAACTACTGCTCAAACACATAGGTCCCTCTCTCAACACGTTATGGCTTGAATTTTTTCTCAATTTTTTACGAACTACTGCCCAAACACATGTGCCCCTGCCTCAAAACGCTATAGTTTCAATTTTCTTCCAAGTTCTTTAAGATAAACTACTCAGACACATGGATCCCTCGTTCAACACGCTATAGCTTCAATTGTCTTCTAAGTTCTTTAAGAACTAATGCTCAAACACATGGGTCCCTCCCTCAACATGCTATATCATGAATTTTTCTCATTTTTTTAAGAACTACTGCTCAAACACATGGGTCCCTCCCTCAACACAAAATAGCTTGAATATTTTTTCCATTTTTTAAGAACTACTGCTCAAACATATGGGCCCCTCCCTTACCACACTATAGCTTGAATTTGTTCTCATTTTTTTAAAAACTACTTCCCAAACACATGGATCCCTCCCTCAACACACTATTGCTACGATTTTCTTCAAAGTTCTTTAAGAACTACTACTCAAACACATGGATCCCTCAACACGCTATAGCTTCAATTTTCTTCTAAGTTTTTTCGGAACTACTCCTCAAAAACATGAGTCCCTTCGTCAGCATGCTACAGCTACATTTTTCTTCTAAGTTCCTTAAGAAGTAGTACTCAAACACATGGGTCCCTTCCTCAACTCGCTAAAGCTACATTTTTCTTCTAAATTCTTTAAGAAATACATTAAGAACTACTGCTCAAACACATCTGTCCCTCCCTAAAAACACGCTTCAGCTTCATTTTTTCTCAATTTAAAAAAAAAGACTGCTAAAACACATGGGTCCCTCCCTAAACATGCTATACACATTGCAATATTCTTCTAAGTTCTTGAAGAACTAATGCTCAGACACATGGGTCCCTCCCTCAGCACCCTAAAGCTTGAATTTCTTCTCAATTTTTTAAGAACTACTGCTCAAACACATGGGTCCCACCCTCAACACGCTATAGCTTAAATTTTTCTCCATTTTTAAGAAAATGGACATGGTTCCCTTCCTCAACACGCTATAGCTACAATTTTCTTCAAAGTTCTTCAAGATCTACTGTTAAAAAACATGGGCCCCTCCCTCAACACGCTATAGCTTTAGTTTCTTCTCAATTTTTTAAAAACCACTGCTCAAACACATGGGTCCATCCCACAACACGCTATATCTACAATTTTCTTCCAAGTTCTTTAAGAGCTACTGTTCAAACACATGGGTCCCTCCCTCAGCACGCTATAGCTTGAATTTTTCTCAAATTTTTACGAACTACTGCCCAAACACAAGGGCCCCTCCCTCAACACGCTATAGCTTCAATTTTCTTCTAGACTCCTTAAGAACTACTGCTCAAACAAATGGGTCCCTCCCTAAACACGCTATAGTTTCAATTTTCTCCTAAGTTCTTTAAGAACTACTGCTTAAACACATAGGTCCCTCTCTCAACAGTCTATAGCTACGATTTTGTTCAAAGTTGTTTAAAAACTACTGCTCAGACACCTGGGTCCCTCCCTCGACACACTATAGCTACGATTGTCTGTTAAGTTCTTTGAGAACTACTACTCAGACACATGGATCCCTCCCTCAAGACGCTATAGCTTCAATTTCCTTAAAGTTCTTTGAAAACTACTGCTCAAAAACATGGGCCCCTCCCTAAAAACGCTATATCTTCAATTTTCGTCTAAGTTCTTTAAGAACTACTACTCAGACCCATGGATCCCTCCCTCAAGACGCTATAGCTTCAATTTTCTTCTAAGTTCCTTCAGAACTACTGCTTAAACACATAGGTCCCTCTCTCAACAGTCTATAGCTACGATTTTATTCTAAGTTCTTTAAAAACTACTGCTGAGACACCTGGGTCCCTCCCTCGACACACTATAGCTACGATTGTCTGTTAAGTTCTTTAAGAACTACTACTCAGACACATGGATCCCTCCCTCAAGACGCTATAGCTTCAATTTCCTTAAAGTTCTTTGAAAACTACTGCTCAAAAACATGGGCCCCTCCCTAAAAACGCTATATCTTCAATTTTCGTGTAAGTTCTTTAAGAACTACTACTCAGACCCATGGATCCCTCCCTCAAGACGCTATAGCTTCAATTTTCTTCTAAGTTCCTTCAGAACTACTGCTCAGATACATGGGTCCCTCCCTCATCACGCTATAGCTTCTTTAAGATCCACTGCCCAAACACGTGGGTCCCTCCCTCAACACGCTATAGCTTGAATATATTCTCAATTTATGAAGAACTACTGCTCAAACACATGGGTCCCTCCCTCAACACGCTATAAATTCAATTTTCTTCTAAAATTGAATTGAAAACTACTGAAAACTACTTGAAAACTACTGCTCAAAAACATGGGTCCCTCCCTCAATATATTATAGCTTGAATATTTTCTCATTTTTTTACGAACTACTGCTCAAACACATGGGTCCCTCCCTTCACACGTTATAGATTGAATTTAATCTCAATTTTTTTTTAAAAGTACTGCCCAAACACATGGATCCCTCCCTCTACATACTATAGCTTGAATATTTCCTTAATTTTTTAAGAGCTACTGCTCAAACACATGGGTCCCTCCCTCCAAACGCTATTGCTTGAATTAAATTTCAATTTTTTTTTAAAACTACTGCCCAAACACATGGGTCCCTCCCTCAACACGCTATTGCTACGATTTTTTTTCCAAGTTGATTAAGAACTACTGCTCAAACACATGGGTCCCTCCTTAAAAACACGCTTTAGCTTAATTTTTTGTCAGTTTTCTTAAGAAAGACTACTGAAACACATGGGTCCCTCCCTAAGCACGCTATACACATTGCAATATTCTTCTAAGTTTTTAAAGAACTGCTGCTCAAACACATGGGTCCCTCCCTCAGCACGCTAAAGCTTGAATTTCTTCTCTACTTTTTAAGAACTACTTTTCAAACACATGGGTCCCTCCCTCAACTCGCTATAGCTTGAATTTTTCTCAAATTTTACGAACTACTGCCCAAACACAAGGGCCCCTCCCTCAACACGCTATAGCTTCAATTTTCTTCTAGACTCCTTAAGAACTACTGCTCAAACAAATGGGTCCCTCCCTAAACACGCTATAGTTTCAATTTTCTCCTAAGTTCTTTAAGAACTACTGCTTAAACACATAGGTCCCTCTCTCAACAGTCTATAGCTACGATTTTCTTCTAAGTTCTTTAAGAACTACTGCTCAGACACATGGATCCCTCCCTCAACACCCTATAGCTTCAATTTTCTTCTAAGTTCTTTAAAAACTACTACTCAGACCCATGGCTCCCTCCCTAAACACGCTATGGCTTGAATTTTTTCTCTGTTTTTTCAGAATTACTGCCCAAACACTTGGGCCCCTCCCTCAACACGCTAAAGCTTCTTTAAGATCCACTGCTCAAACACATGGGTCCCTCCCTCAACACGCTATAGCTTGAATATTTTCTCAATTTTTGAAGAACTACTGCTCAAACACATGGGTGCCTCCCTCTACACATTATTGCTTGAATTTTTTCTCAATTTTTAAGAACTACTGCCCAAACACTTAGGCCCCTCCCTCAAAGCGCTATAGCTACGATTTTTTGTTAAGTTCTTTGAGAATTATTACTCAAACATATGGATCCCTCCCTGAACACGCTATAGCTTAAATTTTCTTCTAAGTTTTTTAAGAACTAATGCTCAAACACATGGGTCCATCCTTCAACACGCTATAGCTTGAATATTTTTTTCAATTTTCTAAGAACTTCTGCTCAAACACATAGGTCCCTCCCTCAACACGCTATAAATTCAATTTTCTTCTAAGTTCTTTGAAAACGAACTTGAGATTAAATTCAATCTATAGCGTGTGAAAGGAGGGACCCATGTGTTTGAGCAGTAGTTCGTAAAAAAATGAGAAAATATTCAAGCTATAAAATTCAAGCAAACAAAAGAGCCCCTCCCTTAACACGTATTGTTTCAATTTTCTCCTAAGTTCTCTAAGAACTACTGCTCAAACACACAGGTCCCATCCTCAAAAGTCTATAGCTACGATTTTCTTCTAAGTTCTGTTAAAACTACTGCTCAGACACCTGGGTCCCTCCCTCGACACACTATAGCTACGATTGTCTGTTAAGTTCTTTAAGAACTACTATTCAGACACATGGATCCCTCCCTCAAGACGCTATAGCTTCAATTTCCTTAAAGTTCTTTGAAAACTACTGCTCAAAAACATGGGCCCCTCCCTAAAAACGCTATATCTTCAATTTTCGTGTAAGTTCTTTAAGAACTACTACTCAGACCCATGGATCCCTCCCTCAAGACGCTATAGCTTCAATTTTCTTCTAAGTTCCTTCAGAACTACTGCTCAGATACATGGGTCCCTCCCTCATCACGCTATAGCTTCTTTAAGATCCACTGCTCAAACACATGGGTCCCTCCCTCAACACGCTATAGCTTGAATATTTTCTCAATTTATGAAGAACTACTGCTCAAACACATGGGTCCCTCCCTCAACACGCTATAAATTCAATTTTCTTCTAAAATTGATTTGAAAACTACTGAAAACTACTTGAAAACTACTGCTCAAAAACATGGGTCCCTCCCTCAATATATTATAGCTTGAATATTTTCTCATTTTTTTACGAACTACTGCTCAAACACATGGGTCCCTCCCTTCACACGCTATAGATTGAATTTAATCTCAATTTTTTTTAAAAGTACTGCCCAGACACATGGATCCCTCCCTCTACATACTATAGCTTGAATATTTCCTTAATTTTTTAAGAGCTACTGCTCAAACAAATGGGTCCCTCCCTCCAAACGCTATTGCTTGAATTAAATTTCAATTTTTTTTTAAAAAACTACTGCCCAAACACATGGGTCCCTCCCTCAACACGCTATTGCTACGATTTTTTTCCAAGTTGATTAAGAACTACTGCTCAAACACATGGGTCCCTCCTTAAAAACAGGCTTTAGCTTAATTTTTTGTCAGTTTTCTTAAGAAAGACTACTGAAACACATGGGTCCCTCCCTAAGCACGCTATACACATTGCAATATTCTTCTAAGTTTTTGAAGAACTGCTGCTCAAACACATGGGTCCCTCCCTCAGCACGCTAAAGCTTGAATTTCTTCTCTACTTTTTAAGAACTACTTTTCAAACACATGGGTCCCTCCCTTAACTCGCTATAGCTTGAATTTTTCTCAAATTTTTACGAACTACTGCCCAAACATATGGGCCCCACCCACAACACGCTATAGCTACAATTTTCTTCTAAGCTCTCTAAGAACTACTGCCTAAACACGTGGGCCCCTCCTTCAACAGGCTATGGTTTCAATTTTCTACTAGGCTCTTTAAGAACTACTGCTCAAACACATGGGACCCTCCCTTAACACACTATGGCTTAAATTTTTTCTCAATTTCTTAAGAACTACTGCCCAAACAAAAGAGCCCCTCCCTCAACACGTATAGTTTCAATTTTCTCCTAAGTTTTTTAAGAACTACTGCTCAAACACATAGGTCGCTCCCTCAACAGTCTATAGCTAGGATTTTCTTCTAAGTTCTTTAAGAACCACTGCTCGGACAAATGGAACCCTCCCTCAACACGTTATAGCTTCAATGTTCATGTAAGTTCTTTAAGAACTAAGATCTCTTCAATTTTCGTCTAAGTTCTTTAAGAATTACAGGTCAAACACATGCGTCCCTCCCTCAACAGGCTAGAGCTTGAATTTTTCTCAATTTTTTAAGAACTACTGCTCAACACAAGGGTGCTCCCCTCAACACGCTATAGCTACAATTAGGCTCCTTATGAACTACTGCTCAAACAAATGGGTCCCCCCCTCAACACGCTATAGCTTGAATATTTTCTCAGTTTTTGAAAAACAACTGCTCAAACACATGGGTCCCTCCCTCAAAACGTTATAGCTTGAATTTTTTCTCAATTTTTAAAGCATTAATGCCCAAACACTTAGCCCCTCCCTCGACACGCTATAGTTTAAATTTTATTCTAAGGTCTTTAAGAACTACTGCTGAAACACATGGGTCCCTCCCTCAATACACTAAAGCTACGATTTTCTGTTAAGCTCTTTAAGAACTACTGCTCAGACACGAGGGTCCCTCCATCAACATGCTCTAGCTTCAATTTTCTTCTAAGTTCTTTGAGAACTAATGCTCAAAAACATGGGCCCCTCCCTAAACACGCTGTATCTTCAATTTTCGTCTAAGTTTTGTAAGAGCTACAGTTCGAAAACATAGGTTCCTCCCTCAACACTCTATAGCTATGATTTTCTTCTAAGTTCTTTAAGAAATACTGCTCAGACACAAGGGTCCCTCTTTCAACACGCTATAGCTTGAATATTTTCTCGATTTTGAAGAACTACTGCTCAAACACATGGGTGCCCCTGTCAACACATTATGGCTTAATTTTTTTCTCAATTTTTTAAGAATTACTGCCCAAACACTTAGGTCCTTCCCTCGAAACGCTATAGCTGCGATTTTCTTCTAAGTTTTTTAAGAATTAATGCTCCAACAGATGGGTCCCTCCCTCAACACGCTAGAGCTTGAATTTAATCTCAATTTTTTTTAAAGTACTGCCCAAACACATAGGTCCCTCCCTCAACACGCTATAAATTCAATTTTCTTCTAAGTTCTTTGAGAACCTCCCTCAACACGCTATAGCTTGAATAATTTCTCAATTTCTTAAGAACTACTGCTCAAACACATGGGCCCCTTCTTCAACACAATATAGCTAGAATATTTTTTTCAATTTCTTAAGAATTACTGTTCAGACGCATAGGTTCCTCCCTCAACTCGCTGTAGCTTGAATTTCTTCTCAATTTTTTAAGAACTACCGTCCAAACACATGAGCCCCTCTCAACACGCTATAGGTTAAATTTTTGTCTAAATTCTTTAAGAACTACTGCTCAAACATATGGGTCACTCCCTCAACACGCTATAGAGTGAATTTATTCTGAATTTTTTAAGAACTAATGCTCAAACACATGGGTCCCTCCCTCAATACGCTATAGCTTGAATATTTTCTCAATTGCTTAAGAATTACTGCTCAAACGCATGGGTTTATCCCTCAACACGCTATAGCTTGAATTTCTTCTCAATTTTTTTAAGAACTACTGCTTAAACACATGGGTCCCTCCTTCAACATGCTATAGGTTGAATTTCCTTTCAATTTCTTAAAAACTACAGCCCAAACAAATGGGCCCCTCTCAACACACTCTAGTTTCAATTTTCTTCTAATTTCTTTAAGAACTAAAGCTCAAACACATGGGTCCCTCCCTCAACACGCTTTAGCTTTAATTTTTTCTCAATTTTTTAAGAACTACTGTTAAAACACATAGGTCCCTCCCTTAACACACTAAAGATTGAATTTTTTCTCAATTTCTTAAGAAATACTGCCCAAACTAACGGCCTCCTCCCTAAATACGCTATAGCTTCATTTTTCTTCCAAGTTCTTTAAGTACCACTGCTCAAACACAAGGGTCACTCCCTTAACTTGCTATAGCTGGAATTTCTTCACAATTTTTTAAGACCTGGTGGTCAAACACGTGGGTCCCTCCCTCAACACGCTATAGCTTCAATTTCATTCTAAGTTTCTTATGAACTACTGCTCAAACACAAGGATCCCTCCTTCAACTTGCTATAGCTTGAATGTATTCTCAATTTTTTTTAGAACTGCTGCTCAAACAAATTTGTCCCTCCCTTAACACGCTATATCTTCAATTTTTTTCTAAGTTCTTTAAAAACCACTGCCCAAACACATGGGCCCCTCCTTCAACACACTCTAGCTTAAATTTTTCTCAAATTTTTAAGAACTGCTGCCCAAACAAATGGGCCGCATGAAACTTTTAAGCTAGAGCTTGTTGAAGGAGGGGCCCATATGTTTGGGCAGTAGTTCTTAAGGAACTTAGAAGAAAATTGAAGCTATAGCATGTCGAGGATGGGACCCATGTGTTTGGGCAGTCGTTCTTAAGGAACTTGGAAGAAAATTGTAGTTATAGCGTGTTGAGGGAGGGGCCCATGTGTTTGGGCGGTGGTTCTTAAGAAATTGAGAAAAAAATCAAGTTATAGCGTGTTGAGTGAGGGACCCATGTGTTTGGGGAGTAGTTCTTAAGAAGCTTAGAAGAAAATTGTAGCTATAGCGTGTTGAGCGAGGGACCCATGTGTTTGAGCAGTAGTTCTTAAGAAAAAGAGAAAATATTCAAGCTATAGCGTGTTGAGTGAGGGGCCCATGTTTTTGAGCAGTAGTTCTTAAAGAACTTAGAAGATAATTGAAGCTATAGCATGTTGAGGGTGGACCCATGGTGTTTGGGCAGTCGTTCTTAAGGAACTTAGAAGAAAATTGTAGCTATAGCGTGTTGAGCGAGGGACCCATGTGTTTGAGCAGTATTTCTTAAAAAATTGAGAAGAAATTCAAGCTATAACGTGTTGAGGGAGTGGTCCTTGTGTTTGATGAGTAGTTCTTAAGGAACTTGGAAGAAAATTGTAGCTATAGGGTGATGAGCGAGGGACCCAATTATTTGAGCATTATTTCTTAAAAAATTGTGAAAAAAATCAGGCTAAAGCGTGTTGAGGGAAGGACCCATGTGTTTGAGCTGTAGTTCTTAAAAAATTGAGAAAAATTCAATTTATAGCTTTTTGATGGAGGGATTCATTTGTCTGAGTAGTAGTTCTTAAATAACTTAGAAGAAAATCGTAGCTATAGTGTGTTGAGAGAGGGATCCATGTGTCTGAGCAGTATATCTTAAAAAACTAAGAAAAATTCAAAATATAGCATGTTGAGGGAGGGACTCATGTTTTTGAGTAGTAGTTCTTACAGAACTTAAAAGAAAATTGAAGCTAGTTCTTAAAAAATATAAAAAAAATCAGCTTGTGGAGGGAGGGGCTCATGTGCTTGGGCAGTAAGTTCTTAAAGAACTTAGAGGAAAAATTAAGCTATAGCGTGTTGAGGGAGGGATCCCAGTGTCTGAGTACTAGTTCTTAAGGAACGTAGAAGAAAGTCGTAGCTATAGCGTTTTGAGGGAGCGACCCATATGTTTGAGCAGTAGTTCTTAAAGAACTTAGACAAAAATTTAACCTATAGCGTGTTGAGAGGGGCTCATGTGTTTGGACAGTAGTTTTTAAAAAATTGAGAAGAAATTCAAGCTACAGCGAGTTGAGGGAGGAACCTATGCGTCTGAACAGTAATTCTTAAGAAATTGAAAAAAATATTCTAGCTATATTGTGTTGAGGGAGGGGCCCATGTGTTTGAGCAGTAGTTCTTAAGAAATTGAGAAATTATTCAAGCTATAGCGTGTTGAGGGAGAGATCCATGTGTTTGAGCAGTTTTTCTTAAGAAATTGATAAAATATTCAAGCTATAGCGTGTCGAAGGAGGGGCCCATGTGTTTTAGCAGTAGTTCTGAAAAAATGGAGAAAAAATTCAAGCTATTGCTTGTTGAGGGAGGGACCCATATGTTTGAGTAGTAGTTCTTAAGAAATTGAGAAAATATTCAAGCTATAGCGGGCTGAGGGAGGGACTCATGTGTTTGAAAAGTATTTCTTAAAAAATTTAGAAGAAATTCAAGCTATAGCGTGTTGAGTGAGGGACCCCTGGGTTTGAGCTGTAGTTCTTAAGGAACCTAGAAGAAAATTGAAGCTATAGCGTGTTGAGGGTGGGACCCATGTGTTTGAGCAGTAGTTATTAAAAATTTGAGAAAAATTAAAAATATAGCGTGTTGAGGGAGGGACCCATGTGTTTGAGCATAAGTTCTTAAGAAAGAGAGAAAAAATTCAAGCTATAGCGTGTTGAGGGAGGGACCGTGTTGAGTTCTTAAGGAACTTAGAAGAAAATTGAAGCTATAGCGTGTTGAGGGAGTTGACCCATGTGCTTGGGCAGTAGTTCTTAAGAAATTTGGAAGAAAATTGTTGTTATAGCGAGTTGAGGGAGGAGGCCATTTGTTTGGGCAGTAGTTCTTAAGAAATTGAGAAAAAAAATCAAGCTATAGCGTGTTGAGGGAAGGACCCATGTGTTTGAGTAGTAGTTAATAAAGAACTTAGAAGAAAATTGAAGCTATAGCGTGTTGACGGAGGGACCCATGTGTTTGAGCATTAGTTCTTAAAGAACTTGGAAGAAAATCGTAGCTCTAGCATGTTGAGGGAGGGACCCATGTGTTTGAGTAGTACTTTTTAAGAAATTGAGAAAATATTCAAGCTATAGCGTGTTGATGGAGGGACCCAGTTGTTGAGCAGTAGTTCTTAAGAAATTGAGAAGAAATTCAAGCTATACCTTGTTGAGCAAAGGGACCCATGTTTTAAGCAGTTGTTCATAAATAACTTAGAAGAAAATTGTAGCTATAGCGTGTTGAGAGAGGGATCCCTGTGTTTGAGCTTTCGATCTTAAAGATCTTAGAAGGAAATTGAAGCTATAGTGTGTTTGGGAGGGGTCCATGTGTTTTGGCAGTATTTCTTAAAAAATTGAGAAACAATTCAAGCTATAGCGCGTTGGTGAAGGGATCCATGTGTTTGAGCACAAGTTCTTAAGAAAATTAGAAAAAATTCAAGCTAGAGCATATCGAGGGAGAGACCCATATTTTTGAGTAGTATTTCTCAAACAATTTAGAAAAAGTCATGCTAAAGAGTGTTGAGGGAGGGACCTATTTGTTTGAGCAGTAGTTTCTAAAAAAATTGAGACAAATTCATCCTATAGCGTGTTGGGGGAGGGACCCATGTGTTTGAACAGTAGCTCTTAAAGAAATTAAAAATTGTAGCTATAGCGGGCTGAGGGAGGGACCCATGTGTTTGAGTAGTAGCTCTTAAGAAAATTAGAAAAAATTCAAGCTATAGCGTGTTTAGGGAGGGACCCATGTTCTTTTTAATTTAGAAAAAATACAATCTACAGCGTGTGGAGGGAGGGACCCATGTGTTTGAGCAGTAGTTCTCAAAAAACTTAGAAGAAAATTGAAGCTATGGCGTGTCGAGAGGGGCCCATGTGTTTGAGCAGTAGTTCTTAAGAAATTGAGAAGAAATTCAAGATAAAGCGTGTTGAGGAAGGGACCCATGTGTTTGAGCAGTAGTTCTTAAAGAACCTAAACCCATGTGTTTGCGCAGTAGTTCTTAAGAAATTGAGAAGAAATTCAAGCTATAGCATGTTGAGGGAGGGACCCATGTGTTTGAGCAGTAGTTTTTAAAAAATTGAAGAAGAAATTCAAGCTATAGCGTGTTGAGAAAAGGGACACATGTGTTTGAGCAGTAGTTCATAAAGAACCTAGAAGAAAATTGTAGCTATAGCGTGTTGAGGGAAGGACCTATGTGTTTGAGTTGTAGATCTTAAGGAACTTATAAGACAATTGAAACTATAGCGTGTTTTGGGAGGGGTCCATTTGCTTTGGCAGAAGTTCTTAAAAAATAGAGAAAAAATTCAAGCTAAAGCGTTTTGAGGGAGGGACCCATGTGTTTAAGCATTAGTTCTTAAGAAATTGAGAAAAAATTCAAGCTATAGCTTGTTGCGGGAGGGACTCATTTGTTTGGGCAGTAGTTCTTAAAAAATTGAGAAAAAAATCAACCTATAATGTGTTGAGGGAGGGTCCCATGTGTTCGAGCAGTAGTTCTTAAGAAATTGAGAAAATATTCAAGCTATAGCTTGTTAAGGGAAAGACCCATGTGTTTGAGCAGTAGTTCTTAATAAATTGAGAAGAAATTCAAGCTATAGCGTGTTGAGGAAAGGGACCCATGTGTTTGAGCTGTACATCTTAAATAACTTAGAAGACAATTGAAGCTAGAGCGTTTTTTGGGAGGGGTCCATGTGTTTTGGCAGTAGTTCATAAAAACTTGAGAAAAAATTCAAGCTATAATGTGTTGAGGGAGAGGCCCATGTATTTGAGCTGTAGCTCTTAAAGAAGTTAGAAGAAAAATGTAGCTATAGCGTTTTGAGGGACGAAAGAATGTGTTTGAGCAGTAGTTCTTAAGAAATTGAAAAAAAAAATTCAAGCTTTAGGACTTTGAGGGAGGGACCCATGTGTTTGGGTGGTAGTTCTTAAGAAATTGAGAAGAAATTCAAGCTATAGCGTGTTGAGCAAGGGACCCATGTGTTTGGAAAGTAATTCTTAAAAAATTGAGAAAAAATTCAAGCTCTATTGTCTTGAGTGAGGGACCCATGTGTTCGAGCAGTAGTTCCTTAGAGATTGAGAAAATATTCAAGCTATAGCGTTTTGAGGGAGGGACCCATTTTTTTTAAGCAATAGTTCTTAAGAAATTGAGAAAATATTCAAGCTATAGCGTGTTGAGCAAGGGACCCATGTGTTCGAGCAGTAGTTCTTAAGAAATTGAGAATAAATTCAAGCTATAGCGTGTTGAGCAAGGAACCCATGTGTTTGAGCAGTATTTCTTAAGAAATTGAGAATAAATTCAAGCTATAGCGTGTTGAGCAAGGGACCCATGTGTTTGAGCAGTATTTCTTAAAAAACTTTGACCCATATGTTTGGGCAGTAGTTCTTAAGAAATTGAGAAGAAATTCAAGCTATAGCGTGTTGAGAAAAGGGGCCCATGTGTTTGAGCAGTACATCTCTAGAACTTAGAAGACAATTGAAGCTAGAGCATTTTTTGGGAGGGGTCAATGTGTTTTGGCAGTAGTTTTAATAAATTGAAGAACAAATTCAAGCTAGCGTGTTGAGAAAAGGGACCCATGTGTTTGAGCAGTAGATCTTAAGGAACTTTAGATCTATAATTCAAGCTATAATGTGTTGATGGAGGGTCCCATGTGTTCGAGCAGTAGTTCATATGAAATTGAGAAAATATTCAAGGTATAGCGTTTTGAGGGAAGGACCCATGTGCTTGAGCAGTAGTTCTTAAGAAACTGAGAAAAAATTCATGCTATATTGTCTTGAGTGAGGGATCCATGTGTTCGAGCAGTAGTTCTTTAGAGATTGAGAAAATATTCAAGCTATAACGTTTTGAGGGAGGGACCCATTTTTTTAAGCAATAGTTCTTAAGATTTTGAGAAAATATTCAGGCTATAGCGTGTTGAGGGAGGGGGAGGTACCCATGTGTTTGAGCAGTAGTTTTTAAGAAATTGAAGAAGAAATTCAAAATATAGCGTGTTGAGAAAAGGGACCCATGTGTTTGAGCAGTAGTTCATAAAGAACCAAGAAGAAAATTGTAGCTATAGCTTGTTGAGGGAAGGACCCATGTGTTTGAGTTATAGATCTTAAGGAACTAATAAGTCAATTGAAACTATAGCGTGTTTTAGGAGGGGTCCATATGCTTTGGCAGTAGCTCTTAAAAAATTGAGAAGAAATTCAAGCTAAAGAGTGTTGAGGGAGGGACCCATGTATATAAGCATTAGTTCTTAAGAAATTGAGAAAAAATTCAAGCTATAGCGTGTTGCAGGAGGGACTCATGTGTTTGGGCAGTAGTTCCTAAAAAAATTGAGATAAAGTTCAAGCTATAATGTGTTGAGGAAGGGTCCCATGTGTTCGAGCAGTGGTTCATATGAAATTTAGAAAATATTCAAGCTATAGCGTTTTGAGGGAAGGACCCATGTGCTTGAGCAGTAATTCTTAAGAAATTGAGAAGAAATTCAAGCTATAGCGTGTTGAGCAAAGGGGCCCATGTGTTTGAGCAGTACATCTTAAAGAACTTAGAAGACAATTGAAGCTAGAGCCTTTTTGGGAGGGGTCCATGTGTTTTGGCAGTAGTTCTTAAAAATTGAGAAAAATTGAAAAACTTGAGAAAAAATTCAAGCTATAATGTGTTTAGGGAGAGGCCCATGTATTTGAGCTGTAGCTCTTAGAAGAAAAATGTAGCTATAGCGTTTTGAGGGACGAAAGAATGTGTTTGAGCAGTAGTTCTTAAGAAATTGAAAAAAAATTCAAGCTTTAGGACTTTGAGGGAGGGACCCATGTGTTTGGGTGGTAGTTCTTAAAGAACTTAGAAGAAAATTGAAGCTATAGCGTGTTGAGGGAAGAATCCATGTGCCTGAGTAGTAGTTCTTAAAGGGCTGAGAAGAAAATTGAAGCTATATCGTGTTGAGGGAGGGATCCATGTGTCTGAGTCGTAGTTCTTAAGGAACTTAGAAGAAAATCGTAGCTATAGCGTGTTGAGGGAGCGACCCATATGTTTGAGCAGTAGTTCTTAAAGAACTTAGAAAAAATTTAACCTGTAGCGTGTTGAGAGGGGCTCACATGTTATGACAGTAGTTCTTAAAAAATTGAAATAATATTCAAGCTATAGCGTGTTGAGGGAGGAACCCATGTGTTTGAGCGGTAGTTCTTGAACAACTTAGAAGAGAATTGAAGCTATAGCGTGTCGAGAGGGAACCTTGTGTTTGGGCAGTAGATCTTAAGAAATTGAGTAGAAATTCAAGCTATAGCGTGCTGAGTGAGGGACCCATATGTTTGAGCAGTAGTTCTAAAAAAATTGAGAAGAAATTCAAGCTATTACGTGTTGAGGAAAGAACTCATGTATTTGAGCAGTAGTTCTTAAAAAATTTAGAAAAATACAAGCTACAGCGTGTGGAGAGAGGGGTCCATGTGTTTGAGCATTAGTTCTTACAAAATTAAGAAAATAATCAAGCTATAGGATGTTGAGGGAGGGACCCATGTGTCTGAGCAGTATTTATTAATCAACTTAGGAGAAAATTGAAGCTATAGCGTTTTGAGAGGGGCCCATGTGTTTGGGCAGTAGTTCTTAAAAAATTGAGAATAAATTCAAGCTATAGCGTGTTGAGCAGTATTTCTTAAAGAACCCTGACCCATATGTTTGGGCAGTAGTTCTTAAGAAATTGAGAAAATATTCAAGCTATAGCGTGTTGAGAAAAGGGGCCCATGTGTTTGAGCAGTACATCTTAAAGAACTTAGAAGACAATTGAAGCTAGAGCGTTTTTTGGGAGGAGTCAATGTGTTTTGGCAGTAGTTTTAAGAAATTGAAGAAGAAATTCAAGCTATAGCATGTTGAGAAAAGGGACCCATGTGTTTGAGCAGTAGATCTTAAGGAACTTAAGATCTATAATTCAAGCTATAATGTGTTGATGGAGGGTCCCATGTGTTCGAGCAGTAGTTCATATGAAATTGAGAAAATATTCAAGGTATAGCGTTTTGAGGGAAGAACCCATGTGCTTGAGCAGTAGTTCTTAAGAAATTGAGAAAAAATTCAAGCTATATTGTCTTGAGTGAGGGATCCATGTGTTCGAGCAGTAGGTCTTTAGAGATTGAGAAAATATTCAAGCTATAACGTTTTGAGGGAGGGACCCATTTTTTTAAGCAATAGTTCTTAAGATTTTGAGAAAATATTCAGGCTATAGCGTGTTGAGGGAGGTACCCATGTATTTGAGCAGTAGTTTTTAAGAAATTGAAGAAGAAATTCAAAATATAGCGTGTTGAGAAAAGGGACCCCTGTGTTTGAGCAGTAGTTCATAAGGAACCAAGAAGAAAATTGTAGCTATAGCTTGTTGAGGGAAGGACACATGTGTTTGAGTCGTAGATCTTAAGGAACTAATAAG
Source organism: Artemia franciscana (assembly GCF_032884065.1). Lineage (NCBI taxonomy): Eukaryota > Metazoa > Arthropoda > Branchiopoda > Anostraca > Artemiidae > Artemia > Artemia franciscana. Next base: position 37,599,593 of record NC_088868.1, read on the forward strand.
TCAATTGAAACTATAGCGTGTTTTAGGAGGGGTCCATATGCTTTGGCAGTAGCTCTTAAAAAATTGAGAAGAAATTCAAGCTAAAGAGTGTTGAGGGAGGGACCCATGTATATAAGCATTAGTTCTTAAGAAATTGAGAAAAAATTCAAGCTATAGCGTTTTGCAGGAGGGACTCATGTGTTTGGGCAGTAGTTCCTAAAAAATTGAGATAAAGTTCAAGCTATAATGTGTTGAGGAAGGGTCCCATGTGTTCGAGCAGTGGTTCATATGAAATTTAGAAAATATTCAAGCTATAGCGTTTTGAGGGAAGGACCCATGTGCTTGAGTAGTAGTTCTTAAGAAATTGAGAAGAAATTCAAGCTATAGCGTGTTGAGGAAAGGGACCCATGTGTTTGAGCAGTACATCTTAAAGAACTTAGAAGACAATTGAAGCTAGAGCGTTTTTTGGGAGGGGTCCATGTGTTTTGGCAGTAGTTCTTAAAAATTGAGAAAAATTGAAGCTATAGCGTGTTGAGGGAAGAATCCGTGTGCCTGAGTAGTAGTTCTTAAAGGGCTGAGCAGAAAACTTAAGCTATAGCGTGTTGAGGGAGGGATCCATGTGTCTGAGTAGTAGTTCTTAAGGAACTTTGAAGAAAATCGTAGCTAAAGCGTGTTGAGGGAGCGACCCATATGTTTGAGCAGTAGTTCTTAAAGAACTTAGAAAAAAAAATTAACCTATAGCGTGTTGAGAGGGGCCCATATGTTTGGACAGTAGTTCTTAAAAAATTGAAAAGAAATTCAAACTACAGCGTGTTGAGGGAGGAACCTATGCGTGAAAAATTCAAGTTATAGTGTGTTGAGGGAGGGACCCAAGTGTTTGAATAGAAGCTCTTAAAGAGCTTAGAAGAGAATTGAAGCTATAGCGTGTTGAGGGAGCGACCCATTGGTTTGAGCAGTTGTTCTGAAGGAACTTAGAAAAAAATTGAATGTATAGCGTGTTGAGGGAGGGGCCCAATATTTGGGCAATAGGTCTTAAAAATTTGAGAAAAACTCAAGCTATAGCGTGTTGAGGGAGGGGCACATGAGTTTGAACAGTAGTTCTTAAAGAACTTAGAAGAAAATTGTAGTTATAGCGTGTTGAGGGAGGGACCCATGGGTTTGGGCAGAAGTTTTTCAAGAACTTGGAAGAAAATTGTAGTTATAGCGTGTTGAGGGAGGGACCCATGTGTTTGGGCAGAAGTTTTTCAAGAACTTGGAAGAAAATTGTAGTTTTAGCGTGTTGAGGGAAGGGCCCATGTGTTTGTGCAATAGCTCTTAAAAATTTAAGAAAAATCCAAGCTATAGCGTGATGAGGGAGGGACCCATGTGTTTGGGCAGTAGTTCTTAAAAATTTAAGAAAAAATTCTAGCTATATCGTCTTGAGGGAGGGACCCATGTGTTTTGGCAGTAGTTCTTAAAAATTTAAGAATAAATTCTAGCTATATCGTGTTGAGGGAGGGACCCATGTGTTTGGGCAGTAGTTCTTAAAGAACTTAGAAGAAAATTGAAGCTATAGCGTGTTGAGGGAGGGACCCATGCGTTTTGGCAGTAGTTCTTAAAAATTTAAGAATAAATTCTAGCTATATCGTGTTGAGGGAGGGACCCATGTGTTTGGGCAGTAGTTCTTAAAGAACTTAGAAGAAAATTGAAGCTATAGCGTGTTGAGGGAGGGGCCCATGTGTTTCGGCAGTATTTTATAAAAATTTGAGAAAAATTCAATATATAGCGTGTTGAGGGAGTGACCCACGTGTTTGAACAGTGGCTCATCAAGAACTGAAAAAAAATTGAAACTATAGAGTGTTAAGGGAGCGGCCCATGTGTTTGGGCAGCAGTTCTTAAGAAATTGAGAAGAAATTCAAGCTAAAGCAAGTTGAAAGAGGGGCCCATATGTTTGAGCAGTAGTTCGTTGCTTAGAACATCGAAGTTCTTCTCTATCATCCCAAAAGAACGGCTTAAAGTCAGTATATCATCGGCATAGTTTCACTGGGATATATATCTATACCTCTAAGCCCAAAACTCATATCAACATCATTTTGTGATTCTATAGCACTATGATTGTTAAGGTACCCCTTGCCGTATTTATTTTTCTACAGGAACTACTACAGACAAAATTTGTGAACCATCAATCGCCATGACTGTAATTATAGCCTTCAATTCTTATACAAATTTAGGAGTGGAAGGTCGATTGATCTGTCAAGGCCTTGTTTGAGCGCAAACGACAGTATCTGAGCATGGACTCCAGAATCAAGATCGGTGTACATCAAGGCTAGCTGCTATAACCCTGTCCGGTCAAACTCTAAATGTACATTACAAATTATATTTGTAAACAAGTTCCCTACTAACAGATTGTTTAAAACCAAATTGGTTATCAGGTCTTTCACAAACTCTACATAACTCATCAATAATAAGAAGCTCAAAAATTTTGCAAGGAGCTCGGCCAACTGTTATGGGGTGGTGAGAGCCGCAAAGAGCTGGGTCTTTTCCTTTTTTAATACCGGGGTGACAGCCCCAACAAAAAAAGAATCTGGCTCTATATTGCAAGTGAAAACCGTTTGGTATAACAGAGTGCGGTGTTAAAGGACCTTTTGGCTTACATGAGCTAAATGCATGCCGCACCCTTGGTCAATGTCTCGCAAGAACTTCTTCTTTGCTTTAACTATCACTACTCGAACATAAGAAACAGTTACTGTAAACCCAAGTGAAGGCGATGCTTCTATTAAAAAGATATCAAGGTTATTTTTATATTTAGTCACAAGCTGAGCATCGAGTACTGCCAATTCTAACTTGTAATAACTATTCCACTGTTCTTCTGTGAGCCAGAGGCTCGGACCGTCGCAATCAAGTCTATTTTTCTTTTAAGGAAATTCCACACGGAATTTGCGTCACTTTTCAGCTAGTTACTATTTTCATCCAGAATGGTACCATTTTGCTACTGCAGGTATTTGGCCAATTTTCTTTTCCGATAAATCTGCACTGTATTCACAGGACATGACTGGGGCTTTCCTATATCTATCCACATTTGTGCCAAAACTTAGAAGTGTGACAAAGCTGAGTTAGAAGTGGATTTTCTTTCCAGCGTGGAAATTCAGTACCAATAGGAACCTTGTGTTGTTGTACCGCATCACTTTCAGTGACTCTCAAAACATGGATTGTTTCAATGCAGTAAAAATTTAAATAAACCCGTCTCTCAGTGGTTTTTAGACTGGGATTTCCCAGAATTATATCAAAAACAGACTGGTATGTATATATATATATATATATATGTATATATATATATATATATATATATATATATATATATATATATATATATATATATATATATATATATATATATATATATATATATATATATATATATATTGATTTTCTTCAAGTTGGATTTCCTAAGCCACTTTCCGACTTTGCGGAGACCTATGCTTGGTTGTATAGTTGTATCGAAGGAAGAGATTATGAGTAAGTGATTGCCATTGTTGATGGTAGTGTCCACGTATGGAGAAAGGAGAGGGAATTTCGTTTGCTTGGTTTGAAGAAACAAATAAAGGGCTGAGGTTGCTCCCAAATTACGGATGTATGTTAAATTAAGATTGGCCAAAAGAACCTCAAGACCAGGGAAGGCATTAAGAAAGATTTGTGAATATGGGTTTGTACCAGAGATATTACAGTTCATATCACCCGTTAGTATAATGTTTAGTCCCTGTTGTTCCAAAACACTTATTGAGCTTAATAACATTTACTAGCAATACTGAAATTGCGTTCAAATTTAAGATATCTGTAGTCAGTTGGCATGTACACTAAGTAAACGAACATCTCGCTTATTTTGACCGCAACATAATTGTCAGAAGACGAGCGAAGGGTAGGTAAAAGTTCCGCTCGGGTAAGCACCGCTATACCACCAGCCAGACTACTTTTTCCACTTTGACTGGCTATGGCTGAAATCCCAAATACTTTCAAAAATCTTTCCAGTGAAAGAATGTCCAGACTTTCATTTGGAGAGAAAGAATTCAGGTATAGACAATAAGTCACACAACTCAATTAGGTGATACAGAAAAAGCCTTTTATTACTAACACCTCCATTCATGTTCCAAGTAGTTATCCTTAAGTTTGAAATTTGTGCGAATAACACGGGTGGTCAGAGGAGCTAAAGAGAGCGCATTTCATGACAAATTGACACGGGTTTTCTTTGGGGTTTTGGTGGTCATCAGCGCATTTAGAGCAACTCGAGGAAACTTTACAGTTATTTGCAGCATAACCATAACACTGGCACTTGTAGCACTGGATAGGAAAAAGTTTGTACTCAGTTATGGGTAAAGGCTCGTAACCAATAACAAGGGGATTCTCAGTGACATACTTTAGATGGTCACGTGACTCAAACTTTAATCGAAAAGACCTAGCACGTTATAACTAATAAAAATGAAAGAGCACAAAAAAAATCCTAAGTCACACTTTTCAAATGAAGAACTAAAAAAAAAAATTTGAATCACCAACAAATCTGACACAGACAAGATAAAACATAAAAGAGCACAACAAAAGATCCTAAGTCATACGTTTAAAATTAAAAACTTTAAAAATAGTTTTGAAAAACCAGATAAGCTAACACAGACAATATAAAACATGAACGATGGATATTTGCATCTAATACCGATCTAGGTTGCTTAACTGTAGAGATTCCTGAAGAAAGACAATGTCAACCAGTTCGTGGTAATGTAATTTCTATTCGTTTTAAGTTTTGATGTTGTTCCCTACTTTCAGTTAAAACAAACACTAAAGTTTATATTACGCTAAAGTTTGTTACTGTTTTAAAAAGTAGAATTGAAAGAAAGAGTCAAACTTTATTGTAAAGAGCGGGGCGTTAAGGAAGAAACAGCCCCTTCCATTTACGGAGTAACTTCTATTCGTTTTAAGTTTTAATATTGCTCTTTAGTTTTAGTTTAAAAAAACTTTTTTTATTTTTAATCTCTTAAGAGATCCAAAACAGTCTATTGATTCTTTGAAAATTTCAATTATGGACCAATCAAGTAAACTTTTATTATTGAGCTGGGTCGCTCTTTACTATAGTTTGTTACCGCAAACTGTTTGATTATAAATTTAACGTCACTCAAAGGATTTTACAAAACAGAATTAAAGCCAGGAAATTATATCAGGAAATCCCAGGATGCAAATTTTCCGGAAAAATATGGACCCATTTTTTGAAATAAAATTCATGCAAAAATACCAATATAATTATTGCGGCTTTAAAGAGAGAGTGGCTTTGTAAAGAGGGAGCTTATAAGTGTAAAGAGGAAGGCTTTGAATAGGTTGGAATTACAGAGGTATGTGCATAGCTGTTTTGGCTTCAGGCGGCTTGGTGCTGTATCAAGATCAGGGTTGCCACCATCAGTATGATTTTACTATGTCTAGTAAAGAAATCTAGTAAATTTACCGAAATCTAGTAATTTTGTAGAAATCTGGACCTTCGCCTCTTACTTCCAATAAATGATTGCAAAATATTTATTTGAAATTTTTCAGGAATACTGAGAGAAGCTAGACACTAGATTTTGCCTGTTGATGCAAATATTCCGTCCCATCTATGCTATTGTATTTTAATCGTAAATTCAACGTCAGTCAAAAGATTTTAATAATTATAGTAAATTTACCGAAATCTACCAATTTTGTATAAATCTGGACTTTTGGTTATTTCTTTCAAAAATAAAATCAAAATAAGTGATGACAAAATCCTTATTTTGAAATTTTTCTTGAATAGTGAAAGAACAGAGATACAAATTTGGTCATTGAGGAAAATATTACGTACTATCTTGTAATGTAATTATAGATGTAACGTCACTTGAAGTATTTAAAAAAACAGAATTAAGGATCGTAGCAAATTTTCTCTAACTCTTTACCTATTTAGATTCCTTTTTTATGTCAGAAAATACCAGGATGCTAATTTTCCGAAAAAATATGACCCGTCTTTTGAGATAAAATTCATGAACAAATACCAACAAAATTATTGTGGCTTTGAAGAGAAGAGGTAAGTTTGTAAGTTTAAATTCCTCTTTAAACTTTGTAAGTTTAAAGAGGAATGTCTTGAATAGGTTTGACTCAAAAAGGTACTTGCACAGCTATGTCGGCCTCAGGTGGCTTGGTGTTGCATCGAGATCAAGGTTGCCACCGTCTGTTGGATTTTTCTAGATCTAAAAAAAAATTAGTAAATTACCCGAAATCTAGTGAAAAATCATGATGAGAATCTTTGCTTTTCTGAAGAAAGCAAAGTAAAGAAGCAACATTTTGCTGCGGTAGAAAAGCAAATAAGACAGAGGAATAAGACGAAAGATGAGTGAGAGAGAGAAAGAATCACAGTAGAAAAGCAATATTTTGCAGTGGTAGAAGAGATTTTGAGGGAGGGAGAGAAATAAAGCTAGTGAGCAACATTCTACTGAAGAGAACAGAATAAAGAAGCAACATTTTCCTGTGGTAGAAGAGCTATAAGGATTTTCAATCTTTGTTTTATTGTTCTTTCTGCTATTTTGTTTTGATTGTATTACTATCGTGTTTTTTGTCGAGTGTAACTCAGAAATGAAATTGAAAATGAAAGGCCAAAGTTTACAACTCCCACAAGCATGGAAAAGCTACAAATAGTATAAAAAGTAATGTATGTACAGAAATTTACATCAAAGCTTTGTCATTTAATTCTCTCCGAAAAAAAAATATGTAGTAAATATCCCGGAAGTTTGGTATTTTCTGAATGACTCGAAAATCAGTTATTTTGCTTTTGTCTAACTATGCTAGTTTCAAATTTCATACATTATTATTTCCACTGCTAACTTTCTCTGTATATGTGATCGAAATATTTAGATTGTTGTTCCTGTTTTGCTGTCTAAGTAAATGGATTACTTCACATTTGAATGTTTGTTCATTAGAGCAATTTTTAGGATTAATGATGTCCGGGGAAAAATTAATTACAGCGGCCCTCCCAACTTTAATATATGGAGATAAAGCCAGATGAAAGTGGGCAGCCCCAGCCACGTTCGCCCCCAGATGTGGTGCTTGATGTAATTGACCCGGTCACCCTATCACCATAAACGGCTCCACCTATGCTATTTATGGTTTTTTCCTGATATGAAACAAAAATTAAGTTGGGATAATAAAAAATATTATCAGTAATAAATAGTTTTTGAGATACTTTCGTCCCGCAATAAGAGGTCATACTAAAACTTACAAAAAACGTAAGCAGCAGAAAGGGAAAAAATGTCTTTTGGAAAGGAATTCTGGTTTCTTATAAGGAAAATAGCTCAGACAAAAAACATATAATGCTGATGTATAATTGAGTAATTTTTTTGCAGCAAATAAATTTAGTACCCATACTTTTCTATCCTAAGTTTCTTTCAAACACGATTTCATGACCGCTTCCTGCTTCTAGGTTTCAGGCTTATTTTTTTATTTTCTTGTGAGTAAATTATGTCTCGAATAATTTTTTTCAGTAAGCGCAAAAAATGTTCTAATCTTGAGAGCACATGGGGGTTGTCAACCTTACTTAAGTTGAATTTTGCTGGTTTTGAGTTTAACTCTTGTCATTATTGTAATTTCTTTTCCTTTTTAGTTTCATTGATTTATTGATGGTGATTGGTGGTTTTTATAGTTTGCAAGGCTATTCGACTTATTTTTAAAAAATTTCGTCTAATAGATCCGTTACTTTTCTTTGAAAAAAAAATATTTCGCGGAAAAGTTTTTAAATCTATTTTTTTGTTGACTTAGTCTTTTTCATAGAGGAAAATAATAATTCATAACTTTTCGATTTTCATGGGACGTTCTATACTATTATGCTTCCAACATAAAGAGTGGTGTAAGCACAAGTCACTATTTTTAAGGAGCTAGACCAGGGTTTTTCATATATAAGTTTTCCTAGAATCTTCGAAAATGGTTCATTAAATTGTAAATTAAAAAGCCTTTTGCTCTTTTTATTAGACGATAATTTTCCTATATAAGGGTTTTGGACAAGACAGTTCTAATTGTACACTTGGATTTTTGATCTGATTCAATTTTTAGGAGTTATGGTCTATTTTATTTTTTGCTTTGGGGCATGACCGTATCTTCCAAGGCTACTAGATATTGCTGTAAACAGGACAATCGTCTCTTACTAGATTGCTAGCTACTACTGCAACCCGGATGTAATTACAGCCGTGATACTGATTAACATTCCATAGCTCCCATTTATAATTAAAAAGAAAAAAAGCTAACGGCTTACTCTTCATTGGAATAGCAAGTAATAAACATAATAGAATAAGACAGCTAACTAAGCTCAATATATAGAATGCTTTGTTCATCAATTGCTGGGTTTTTAATGTCAAACCCCTGTGCAAAATGAACTACATCGACTGTAATAGTGTATAACATATATTTCAACTTTAGTGTAATATATCGATTATAATATTGTATAAAATAAAAAACCAATACAGTCTTATGAAAAAATGCAGTTTTTAGTGGAAAAATTAATTATATTGAAAAAATATTCTCTGAATTACAAAAGGGGCTAGATGCATCGATTTCCTTTTGTATGAGCATCCTTCTCCATGCTTTTCCAATGCTCCGTTATCTAAGGAAAAGAAAAATGCAAGAAAAAAGATGACATTTATGCAGAACATCGTAGTAGCTGTCCCTTTTTTATTTTACGTCCAATATATTTGCCTTTTTGTTCAATCTAACCAATGTATTTTCCTTATATGGGGTTTTTGGAAAAGCCGGCTATAATAGTGTACTTATAAATTTTTTTTATCTGGATCGAATTTAAGGAGTTATTGGCTATTACGTTTCTTTGTATTAGACGTGATCATCTTTCACTAGGTTGCCAGCTATCGTTGCAATACGGAAAAACAAATTGTTTTAAAGTAATATGACTTTTTGTAAGAAAACAGAGTTTTCATTTACAAACTTGATGAATGACGTCTTAATCATAGGTACCAAAACCATATATGACTATATGACGTAATAAGTGAATGCAATAGCTATATCGATTATTTTTCGACAAGATATTATAAGGAATGCATAATGGATCGATATCGTTCATTATAGCGGATATAGCTGAAACCAAAAAAAAAGATAATATAATACAAGAATCATATGAAAAGTTGTATATCTGGGCTATACAAAAGAACCAACTCTAGTCCATAGTATCTGAGTAGTATTAATCGTGATTACTGCAGTAGCTGCAACCGAGTTACAGACGTGAACATAAACTGGGACAATAAAAGTTTAACTGGATATACTGAACCTAGTAAGGAGTCTGCGTTGCAGTGCTAGCTATTAACTACCACTGCGGTGAAACAAAATGGAAAATATATCAGTTTAAAAATAAAAAAAGTGCCTGCGACCTGAGTATTCTGCTTTGATGGCATACTTTTTGCTTTTTCCCCCGCAGATAGCTGGAACATGTAACATCGTAGAAAGTTGTCAAATGGATTATTTTACAGGAAATTTTTGTTTAAACAGCGAACCCTAGTTCATAGTGACTAAAAAAATTTAATTAAAAATATTCTTTTAATATAATCATGATTACAGCAGGTGCTGCAATCTATTAAAAGGCGAATTAACACCCATAATAATCAAAAGTTGAAAAATACGTTTTGAAAAAACTAACTATTAATACAAAATAGACATATTAGACTGACTAAGAGATAGCAACTATTGTTTTTGTTATACAGAGCAAAGAGGAAACCCAAGAGATTAACGAGCAGAGTCACTCAATTACTAAATCATGCCAATCACAACATCATCTTTCATACGAAGATTTACTTTCCTCTTTAAATATGGGCTGTAGTCGTAAATAGCAACCTAGTAAGATCATTTCCTTCAAAAACTTTCTGGCATAACCAGGATCCAGACCCAATCTTGTATAAAGTTTTAGTTTTAAAGCAGTGGATCAGGAATATTTGTCTTGAATGATATCTTTTTATAATGTTACTAAGATTGTTATTCTATCTGTCCAATATGGTTTCAAAGGTCAAGTTACCCTTTTTACTCTCGAAATCTCCAAAGTAGGGTTTACTAAGCTTCGAACTTTTTGGCTATATTTTTTTATTATAATAAAGAACGAATATAAAGTTATTGAAAAAGGCTCTTAGATAAAGCTACATGAAGAATCTATACAGTTCATTATAAGTTGGGACTATGTAAGTTTCATCCGACATGTCTGAAACCTAGAAAAACAAAAAATTACGGTTCTAGGAATTAAAATTCAAGACAATTAAAGTTACAATAAAGAATGAACTCTAGCCAATTGTAAATAATAAATTTTCTACTGGAGATCCGGGCTTAAATAATTAGGAACGAATTCTAACCAATGGTACGATAAAGAACGAACCATTGCTCAAAGTAACTGGAATATTTCTTATTAATAGAAGTCTTCGATTAAGTGGGCGTATTATCGTCGGCAATTTAAAGGTGAAAAAGGGTTAAGCCTTATCCTGTCTATCAGGCTTTCCTAGTTGCAGTGGTCTCTTCTCGGCTTCAAACTCTTTGTTTTTTTTATGGTTTTAAATTGTTGTAATCTCTTGTTAAAATAAAGACAAATAGCAACTACCAGTATTTTGCTCTTTACCCAATTTAATTTCTTACCTTAATGCATTTGTCACAAATTAAAATTAGAAAAGCATTTAGTTATCTATAAATATAAAATAAGTTGTATGTATATTTCTTTTTTTGTATGTTTTTTGTAAAAAGAGGGCTTGTATATGACGTCATTATAAGATTACGTTACAGACTGGGAAAACGGGACAGAAATGATGACCGGGACATCGGGAAAAAGCGAATATAAATGACAACCGGGACACACAAAGAAAAATTACAGACCGGGACACCTGGACACAAATTACTACCGTGACGCTGGGACACAGGGAATATAAATGACGATCGGGACAATCAAAGAGAAATTACAGACCTGACCACCGGGACACAAATGACGACCGGGACACCGGAACACAACTACAACGGGGATGGCGGGGGACACAGGGGGGTAAATATAACGACGGGGACACAAAGAATATTTGATTAGCAATCACCATCAACAAAGCTCAAGGGCAATTATTATAGAAATTTGGTAAAGATCTGAATACGTATTTTTTTCCATGGATAATTATATTTTGCATGTCTAAGAGTCGGTAAACCTGACATTCTGTTTATATGCACAGACAATGGGACAGCGAAGAATGTTGTATATTCGCAAGTTTTACGTAGTTTATATATATATATATATATATATATATATATATATATATATATATATATATATATATATATATATATATATATATATATATATATATATATATATATATATATATATATACATATATATATATATATATATATATATATATATATATATATATATATATATATATATATATATATATATATATATATATAAATATATATATAATAGCTGTTGGGGTGGCGCTTCGCGCCACCCCAACACCTTGTTGGTGGGGGCGCTTCGCGCCCCCCCCCAAGCCCCCCCGCGCGCGTAAGTCGTTACGCGCCATATTAGTTACGCGCCATTGTAGTTGTGTCCCTATGTCCCACCTGTGAATATAGATAGATATATATATATATATATATATATATATATATATATATATATATATATATATATATATATATATATATATATATATATATATATATATATATATATATATATATATATATATATGTTTTTAACTACGTAAAACTTGCAAATATACAACATTCTTTGCTGTCCCATTGTCTGTGCATATAAATAGATTGTCAGGTTTACCGACTCTTGAACATGCAACATATAATGGTCCATGGGAAAACAATCCGTATTCAGATCTATACCTCATGATTCTAATGATTGCCCTTGAGCTTTGTTGATGGTGATTACTAATCGACCATTCCCTGAGTCGCCATTGTCATTTATATATCCCCCTGTGCACCCCGGCGTCCCCTTTGTAGTTATGTCCCTGTGTCCCGGTCGTCATTTATATTCCCTGTGTCCCGGTCGTCATTTGTGTCCCGGTGTTCCAGTCTGTGATTTCTCTTTGAGTGTCCCGGGCGTCATTTATATTCCTTGTGTCCCGGTGTCCCGGTCGTCATTTATTTCCCCCTGTGCCCCCCGGCGTCCCCATTGTAGTTGTGTCCCTGTGTCCCGGTCGTCATTTATATTCATTCAGACGTCATATGCGGACAAACACGACGTCACTCGACAGACAGACAGACAGACATAACCCACAAACAACTTATTTTTATATATATTTATTCATATTTTTTTAGTTTTCTTTTTCTCTTTTATTTTTCAGTTTTTTCCTTTTTTTTAGTTTTTTTCTTTTTTAGTTTTTAGTTTTTTTTTAGTTTTTTACCTTTTTTTAGGTTTTTTAGTTTTTTAGCTTTTTTAGTTTTTTTATTAGTTTTTATATTAGTTTTTATTTTTTTGTAGTTTTTGCCTTTTTTTATTTTTTTCAGTTTTTTTTTAGTTATTAGAATTTTACCTTTTTTTAGTTTTTTTTAGTTTTTTAGCTTTTTTAGTTTTTTTTTCTTTTTAGTTTTTTTTGTAGTTTTTACCTTTTTTAGTTTTTTTCTTCTTTTGTATTAGTGTGAAATAATTCAGACGTCATATGCGAACAAACATGACGTCACCTGATCCATCCACAGATCCACACACAGACAACTTATTTTTATATATATAGATATATATATATATATATATATATATGTGTGTGTATGTGTGTGTGTGTGTATGTGTGTGTGTGTGTTTTTTAAACTACGTAAAACTTGCGAATATATAACATTCTTCGCTGTCCCATTGTCTTTGCATATAAATATATTGTCAGGTTTACCGACTCTTGAACATGCAACATATAATTGTTCATAGGAAAACAATCCGTACTCAGATCTGTACCGCATTTTTCTAATGATTGCCCTTGAGCCTTGTTGATGGTGATTACTAATCAAATATTCCCCGTGTCCCAGTCGTCATTTATATATCCCCCCTGTGTCCTTCAGGTGTCCCCTTTGCAGTCGTGTCTTGGTGTCCCGGTCGTCATTTGTGTCCCAGTATCTCGGTCTGTAATTATTCTTTCAGTGTCCTGGTCGTCATTTATATTCTCTGTGTCCGGTCGTCATTTGTGTCCCAGTGTACCAGTCTATAATTTCTCTTTGAGTGTCCCGATCGTAATTTATATTCCTTGTTTCCTGGTGTCCCGGTCGTCATTTGTGTCTCTGTGTCCCGGTCTGTAATTTCTCTTTGAGTGTCCCAGTCATCATTTATGTTCCTTGTTTCCTGGTGTCCAGGTCGTCATTTGTGTCCCGTTGTCCCAGTCTGTAACGTCATAAAGTCGTCAATGGCTCTAATTGTGCAGCCAGTTTAACTTTTCCTGAGGCGCTACACATTCCCAAGGTTTCATCATTAAATTTCAAGCCCTTGCAATAAGGACAAATTTTAGACGTAGTCCCGATTTGAACACATCTACTCAAGCTATAATCATCGACTGGGCTGTACCTGAATGCCAGGTAAAAATTTTCAGGCTGGTCTTGAGATTCCTTGGCAAGCTTTCTTTTAGTGATTTCTCTTTGACACGCAAGCCTGTTTTCACGATGATGTTGTGACTCCTCGGCACGCTTTTTTTCTTACTTTCTCTAATAGCCACAGGCCTGTTTTCACGCTGTTGTTGTGATTCCTTGGTACGCTTTCTTTTCTTACTTTCTCTATTAGCTGCAAGCCTTTTGGCATAAACTTTTTGTGTAGCTTCCTCGGCTGTTTCTTCTGCCATTGTAGGTTCTCTGTCATTTGGGCACGAAGCCTGTTTTTACGCTGTTGTTGTGATTCCTCGGAACGCTTTCTTTTCATACTTACTCTATTAGCCGCAAGCCTGTTTTCACGCTGTTGTTGTGATTCCTCGGCGCGCTTTCTTTTCTTACTTTCTCTATTAGCCACAAGCCTTTTGGCATGAGCTCTTTGAGCAGTTTCCTTGGCTGTTTCTTCTGACATTGTAGGTTCTTTTTCATGTGGGCGCGAAGCCTGTTTTCACGCTGTTGTTGTGATTCCTCGATACGCTTTTTTTTCATACTTTTTCTATTAGCTGCAAGCCGGTTTTCACGCTTTTGTTGTGATTCCTCGGCACATTTTCTTTTCTTACTTTCTCTATTAGCCACCAGCCTTTTGGCTTGAACTCTTTGAGCAGCTTCCTCGGCTGTTTCTTCTGCCATTGTAGGTTCTTCTGTCATTTTAAGATCTTTACTAAAAATTTCTCTTTGAAAGGACTTCTTATATACTTATAATGACGTCATATACAAAGTCTTTGACGTCATAACATACATGACGTCAGTCGACAAACAACTTCATGACGGCATAATGCTCATTCCTTATAATGACATCAGTTGACAAACATGACGTCAGTCGACAAACAAACATGACGCCAGTCGAAAAACGAACAAATTATTTATATTTATATGGATATATATTCACAACTAGGACACAGGGACACAACCACAATGGCGCTTAACTAATACGGCGCGTAACGACTTATGCGCACGGGGGGCTTAGGGGGCGCAAAGCACTCCCACCAATTAGGTGTCGGTCTGGTGAAAAGCGCCACATCAACAGCTAGTAATTATATGAAATAGAGAATTTTTCTTAGGGTGTTAACAAAAAAATCTAATTGTTGAATTGAAACTAGTGTAATTCCTGACAAATCTAAATTAAACAATTTTATTTTTCAGTTGAAAGGTCTCTCCAAAACTAACTTATATTGGCCTTAACTCTTAAAGTGCTCATCTCTGTAAAGTTGTGCTATATTTCATTACCAAAAATAAAATTTCAAAATATTTTTTTATTTTAGTTCATAGCTCAGGATCGATAATATTATTTTGTATACAGCAAAAATATTTATGGTGTCTGAGCAATAACTCTAATTTTTAAATTCAATCTAGAAAATGTCAGAAAATTTTAAAATTAATTTTGCTTTTTGTTACTTTCTAGCAACTCGATGCGTGAATAAAAAAAAAAATGTTTGCCAGGGAAATTGAAGTTAACCTACCTTATATAATTATGCAGTATATGACTACGAAAGAACATAGTGATGGAGCAGGACAGCAACATTATACTGTGGTAGAAAAGTTGCGGAGAAAAAAAAATAGAGCAGATGAGGATTATTGTAAAAAGATACAGTTTATGAGAGAGGAACAAGAGTTATTAAGAAGACCAGAGGTAGATTTAATGAGAAAGAAAAAGGCTGCTGAAATTGAACAGTTGATAAAAGATACAAATTGGAGGTTTTTTTTTATTAACCTATTATCTGTTATTTTAATTGTACTCTGTTTCTTAGGGTTGCTTTGGTACATAGCAAGAGAGAGAAATGGCGAACAAAAGCAATATGCTGCTGAAATTGAAAAGCTGTTGAAAGTAAAAAACAGGAAGTTATTCCTAATGCTCAGTTTTGCTGGTATATCGATTTTTTTCAATTTCTTATGGTTAGTGTTCTTAACCTTAAAAGATGATGATTTTTCATGCTAAAAAAAATGCAATACCCATTCCTCCTAAAAATTCTGTGATATCGAAACACAAAGTAAACTTTTAGAACTGCCTCTTCCTAAAGTTTTATAAAAGAAACTTAAGTTCTCCTGGCTTAAAAAACAAAGCAGTATTTTGAATTAAAAAAGAGAGAATTTGCTTGAACTACGATGTTTTAACTCAAAAACTTTTTTTCCTTTTTTTTGTTAGCCAAAGAGTGTTGGCAACATATAAGAATGCAAAATAGTCTAAAACTAAACCAAATAACAACTATCAGTGCTATATAGCGTTTGGTGTTTAATGACTTTTTAAAATGACGAATTTATGTTTTTTTGAATGTACTGATTCGAAATTTCGAATTTTTTGAATTTCGGTTGATTTGTGATTTTTGTTGTGCTCTTTCACGTTTTGTCGTGTCTCCGTTTGAGCTCTCTTCATGTTGCAAATGTATTTTGGAATTTTTTCGTTTGAAACGTATGAGTTAGAATGTTTTTTAATGCCGTGTTGTGATTTATCTAGTTTGTGTAGGCTTTGTCGGTGTTTCCCAATGTATTTTGGAAGTTTTTTTTTATTAGAAACGTATGACTTAGGATGTTTTTGTTGTGCTGTTTTGTGTTTTATCTTGTCTATATTAGCTTTGTTGGTGTTTCTGACATGTATTTTGTAATTTTTGGTCTGAGATGAATGACTTAGTATGTTCTGTTGTGTTGTGTTGTTTGTTTTTCTGTGTTAGCTTTATGGGTCATTTAAAGTATATTTTGTGATTTTTTTTGTTTGAAACGTGTGACTGAGTTTTTTTTTGTTGTGCTCCTTCATGTTTTATCTTGTCTGAATTAATTTTGTTGGTGTTTCATAGTGCATTTCGATGTTTTTCGACTGAAGCATATGACTTAGGCTGTTTTCTTTTGTGCTGATTTTTATTTTATCTTGTCTGTATTAGCTTTGTTGGTGTTTCAAATTATATTTTGGAAATTTTTCGTTTGAAACGCATCACTTAGGATTTTTGTTGTGCTCTTTCATGTTTTATCCTGTCTGCGTTAGCTTTGTTTGTGTTTCAATGTGCATTTTGGACGTTTTCGTTTGAAACGATTGACTTAGGATCTTTTGTTGTGTTTGTTAGTGTTTTATCTTGTCTGCGTTATATTTATTGGAATTTTAAATCGTATTTTAGAACTTTCTCTTTTGAAATGTATGACTTAGAATCTTCTACTGTGCTCTTTCCAATTTTATCTTGGCTGTGATAGCTTTTTCGGTGTTTCAAAGTGTATTTTGGAATTTTTTTTTAAACGTATAACTTATGATCTTTGTTGTGCTCTTTCATGTTTTATCTTGTCAATGTATGCTTTGTTGGTGTTTCAAAGCTTATTTTGGTGTTTCAAAACTTATTTTCATACGTTTCATTTGAAACGTCTGGCTTAGTATCTTTCGTTGTGCTCTTTCATGTTTTATCTTGTCTATGTTAGATTTGTTGGTGTTTCAAAGTGTATTTTAGAAGTTTTCTGTTTGAAACGTATGACTTACGAGCTTTTGTTGTGCTCTTTCATGTTTATCCTATCTGTGATAGCTTTGCTGGTGTTTCAGAGTGTATTTTCAACTGAAGCATACGACTTGTGTTTTCCTTTGGTGGTGTTTCGTGTTTTATCTTGTCTGTATTAGCTTTGTTTGTGTTTCAAACAGCTTTTTGGACGTTTTTCGTTTTTCGTAGATTTTTGGTGTTTCAAAGTGTATTTTGGAAGTTATCTGTTTGAAACGTATGACTTATGATCTCTTGTTGTGCTCTTTTATGTTTTATCTTTTCTGTCTTAGCTTCATTGGTGTTTCAAAGAGTATTTTGAAAGTTTTTTATTTGAAACTCATGACTTACGATCTTTTACTGTGCTCTTTCATATTTTATCTTTTCTGTGTTAACTATGTTGGTGTTTTAAAGTGTATTTTGGAAGTTTTTTGTTTGAAACATAAGACTTGGGATCTTTTGTTTTGCTCTTTCAAGTTTTAAATTGTCTGTATTTGCTTTTTTGGTGTCTTAAAGTGTATTTTGGAACTTTTTGATTTGAAACGTATGACATAGGATCTTTTGTTGTGCTCATTCTTATTTTACCTTGTCTGTGTTCGCTTCGTTGGTGTTTGAAAGTGTATTTTGGCAGTTTTTTGACTGAAGCATATGACTTGAGGTTATTTTCCTTGTAACATATGAGGTTGTTTTTCCTTGGTGGTGTTTCGTGTTCTATCTTGTCTGTATTAGGTTTGTTGGTGTTTTAAAGTGTATTTTGGAAGTTTTTCGTTTGAAACATATGATTTAGGATCTTCAGTTGTGCTCTTTCAGGTTTTATTTTATCGGTGTTAGCTTTATTGTTGTTTCAAAGTACATTTTGGAAGTTTTTTGTTTGAAACGTGTGACTTAGGATCTTTTTTGTGCTCCGTCATGTTTTATCTGGTCTTTGTTAGATTTATTGGTATTTCAAATTGTATTTTGGTTTTTCTCCTTTGAAACGTGTGACTTTGCATCTTTTACTGTGCTCTTTCATATTTTATCTTGTCTCTGTTAGCTTTACTGGTTTTTCAAAGTGTATTTAGGAAGTTTTTTGTTTGAAATGTGTGACTTAGGACCTTTTTTTGTGATCTTTCTTGTTTTATCTTGTAGGTATTAAGTTTTTGCTGTTTCAAAATGTATTTTAGAATTTTTCATTTAAAACGTATGACTAATGCTTTTTAGTTGTGCTCTCTCATAATTTATCTTGTTTGTGTTAGATTTGTTGGTGTTCAAAGTGTATTTTGGAAGTTTTTTGTTTGAAAAGTATGACTTAGAATCTTTTGTTTTGCTCCTTCTAGTTTTATCTTTGTCTGTGTCAGCTTTTTTGGGTGTTTCAAAGTTTATTTTGGAAGTTTTTCATTTGAAACGTATGACTTAGGATCTTTTGTTATGCTCTTTAATGTTATATCTTGTGTGATTTAGCTTTTTGGTGTTTCAAAGTGTATTTTGGAGGTTTTCTGTTTGAAATGTATCACTTAGGATCTCTAGTCGTGCTTTTTCATGTTTTATCTTGTCTGTGTTAGATTTGATGGTGTTTCAAAAGTTTATTTTGGAAGTTTTTTGTTTTAAACGTATAACTTAGGATCTTTTGCTGTGCTCTTTCATGTGTTATCTTGTCTGTGTTAGATTTGATGGTGTTTCAAAAGTTTATTTTGGAAGTTTTTGTTTGAAACGTATGACTTAGGATCTTTTGTTGTGCTCTTTCTTGTTTCATCTTGTCTGTGTTAGTTTTTTTGGTATTTTAAAGTTTATTATGGAAGTTTTTCATTTGAAACGTATGACTTAAGATCTTTTGTTGTGCTCTTTCTTGTTTTATCTTGTCTGTGTTAGCTTTATTGGTGTTTCAAAGCTCATTTTGGAAATGTTTCATTTGAAACGTATAACTTAGGATCTTTTGTTGTGCTCTTTGTCCTGTGGTGGCGCAGTGGATTTGACCTTAGCTTGGTAATACGGGACCGGGACCTAAAGATCGAATCATGCTGCAGGAATGCACTGCAGGGCCGACGCAGGGACCTTAGTAGTCAAGAAGCGTCGTTAATTCTTAAACAAAAAATAAATTGTTGTGCTCTCTCATGTTTTATCTTGTCAGTGTATGCTTTGTTGGTGTTTCAATCTTTATTTTGGTAGTTTTTCATTTTAAATGAATGACTTAGCATCTTTCGTTGTGCTCTTTTATGTTTTATCTTGTCGGTGTTAGCTTTATTTGTGTTTCAAAGTGTATTTAGGAATTTTCTCGTTTGAAACATATGACTTTGGATCTTTTTGGTGCTCTTTCATATTTTATCTTGTCTGTGTTAGCTTTGTTGGTGTTTTAAAGTGTATTACGGAAGTTTTTTGTTTGAAGCGTATGACTTGGAATCTTTTTTTGTGCTTTTTCCTGTTTTATCTTGTCTGTGTATGCTTCGTTGTTGTTTTATTTTGGAAGTTGTGTGTTTGAAACGTATGACTTGGGATCTGTTGTTATGCTCTTTCTTGTTTTATCTTGTCTAAGTTAGTTTTTTGGTGTTTCAAAGTTTATTTTGGAAGTTTTCCAATTAAAACGTATGACCTAAGATCTTTTGTTGTGCACTTTCTTGTTTTATCTTGTTAGCCTTTTTGGTATTTCAAAGTTTATTTTGGAAGTTTTTCATTTGAAACGTATGACTTAGGATCTGTTGTACTGCTCCTTCTTGTTTTTCTTGTGTGTGTTAGCTTTTTTTTGTGTTTCAACGTGTATATTAGAAGTTTTTATTTGAAACGGTTGATTTTGATTTTTTGTTGTACTGTTTCACGTTTTATCGTGTCTGTGTGTTAGCGTTCTTGGTGTTCATAATGTATATATCGGAATTTTTTCGTTTCGAATGTATGAGTTAGGATGTTTTTTATTGCTGTGACGTGGTTTATCTGGTTTGTTCTAGCATTGTCGGTGTTTCCAAATGCTTTTGAATTTTTTTTTCATACGAAACTTATGACGGATGTTTTTGTTGAGCTGTTTTTTGTTTTATCTTGTCTTTGTTAGCTTTGTTGGTGTTTTCGACGTGTATTTAGTAATTTTTTGGTTTGATCTGAACGACTTAGTATGTTTTGTTGTGCTGCGTTGTGGTTTGTTTTTTTTTGTTAGCTTTATGGGTTATTTAAAGTGTATTTTGTTTGTTTTTTGTTTGAAACGTGTCACATAGTTTTTTTGGTTGTGCTCCTTTATGTTTTATCCTGTCTGTGTTAATTTCGTTGGTGTTTCAAAGGGCATTTTTGATGTTTGTCGACAGAACGATATAACTTAGGTTGTTTTTTCTTTTGTGCTGTTGTGTATTTTATCTTGTCAGTGTTAGCTTTCTTGGTGTTTCAAAGTGTATTTTGGAATTTTTTTTGTTTGAAACGTATGACTTAGGATCTTTTTTGTGCTCTTTCATGTTTTATCCTGTCTTTGTTAACTTTGTTAGTGTATTTTGGAAGAATTTCGTTTGAAACGTATGACTTAGGATCTTTTCTTGTGATCTCTTATGTTTTATCTTGTCTGTTTTATCTTTATTGGTATTTCAAATAGAGTATTGGCAGTTTGGGTCTGTCTGTCTGTGGATGTGTGGATGGATGTGTCAGGTGACGTCATGTTTCGGCTGACGTCATGAAATTAGTTGCCGTCATTTTTGCTTTGAAGGTGACGTCATTCAAGTTATATAAGACATATGTTCGCCGTCATGTTTCGGCTGACGTCATGAAATTAGCTGCCATCATTTTTGCTTTGAAGGCATCATTTTTGCTTTGAAGGCGTGACGTCATTCAAGTTATATAAGACGGATGTTCGTGTAGAATTCTATTAATGCTTAAGTTTATAATGACTGATGAAGATGCTCAAAGAGTCTATGCCAGAAAACTTGCTGGTGATAGAGAAAGTCAGAAAAGAAAGCGTGCCGAGGAACTACCAGAGCAACGCGAAAGCAGACTTGCTGCTAAAAGAGAAAGTGAAAAAAGAAAGCATGCCGAGGAACTACCAGAGCAACGCAGAAGCAGACTTGCTGCTAAAAGAGAATGTGAAAAAAGAAAGCATGCCGAGGAACTACCAGAGCAACGCAGAAACAGACTTGCTGCTAAAAGAGAATGTGAAAAAAGAAAGCATGCCGAGGAACTACCAGAGCAACGCGAAAGCAGACTTGCTGCTAAAAGAGAAAGTGAAAAAAGAAAGCATGCCGAGGAACTACCAGAGCAACGCAGAAGCAGACTTGCTGCTAAAAGAGAATGTGAAAAAAGAAGGCGGGCCGTACAAGAACAGCAAGAAATCAGGCTTGCTGCTGATAGAGAAAGTAAGAAAAGAAAGCGTGCCGAGGAATCAAAAGACCAGCAGGAAATCAGGCTTGCTGCTGATAGAGAAAGTAAGAAAAGAAAGCGTGCCGAGGAATCAAAAGACCAGCAGGAAATCAGGCTTGCTGCTGATAGAGAAAGTAAGAAAAGAAAGCGTGCCGAGGAATCAGAGCAATCTGAAAGTTATCGCCTGGCATTCAGGTACAACCCAGTCGATGATTATAGCTTGAGTAGCTGTGTTCAAATCGGGACAATGTCTAAAATTTGTCCCTATTGCAAGGCCTTGAAATTCAATGGTGAAACAATGGGAATGTGTTGCGCCTCAGGAAAAGTTAAACTTCCTCTATTGGCTGCACCACCAGAGCCATTGAAGACTTTCCTTACTGGAACTACGTCAGAATCTAAGCGTTTTTTGTCAAAAATCAGACAATACAACTCATGTTTCCAAATGACGTCGTTTGGAGCCCAAATCGAAAATCCAGATCAATTTATGTCTACTTTCAAGGTAAAAGGGCAAATTTATCATAAAGCAGGGTCCCTTCTACCATTATTAGGCGAGAATCATAAATTTTTACAATTGTACTTCATCAGTGATAGAAATTCTGAATTGAATGCACGTTGCGAAATTTCTCCCAACGTTGAAAGGACAATCGTTTCCCAATTGCAACATCTTTTCCACGAAAATAATAATTTAGTGCGTCTGTTCAAAACAGCCATCGATTTGATGCCTACTGATACTCATAAAATTGTTATTTCCGCTGACAAAACGCCTCCTGGCCAACATGTGCGTAGATACAATGCTCCGACTATCGACGAAATGGCAATCGTTATGGTCGGTGATCAGTTTTTACCTCGAGATATTATTCTACATAAGCGAAACGCCCAGTTGTTAAGAATTGCTGAAACTCATCGATGCTACGATGCCCTACAATATCCTATCATTTTTTGGGATGGAGCCGACGGCTATCACTTTAATATTAAATTGATGAATCCAGCCACTAACAAAGAAATGAATAAGAAATGCAGTGCAATGCATTATTATTCCTATAGACTAATGATTCGGCAGGATGAAGAAAATTATATTTTAAAATGCCGTGAATTGTTTCACCAATTTGTCGTGGATATGTATGCAAAAATTGAATCAGAACGTTTGCTATATATCCGCCTGAATCAGACCAAGCTCCGCTCTGAACAATACATTCATTTGCGAGATGCAGTTATAAATGACGGTAATACCACAAACGTTGGAAGATTAACAATTTTACCTTCTTCATATGCTGGCAGTCCACGTCATATGCATGAATATGCTCAAGATGCTATTGCGTATGTTCGTCTCTATGGTCGTCCAGATTTATTTATTACATTTACATGTAATCAATCTTGGGACGAGATACTGCAGCTTTTACTTCAAGGACAATCGGCGGTTCATAGGCATGACATTACGGCACGTGTCTTCCGGCAAAAGTTGAAATCACTGATAAACTACCTTGTAAAACATGAAGTGTTTGGGTCAGTGCGATGCTGGATGTACTCAGTGGAATGGCAAAAACGAGGTTTGCCACACGCACATATACTAATCTGGCTACATAAAAAAATTACTTCAAACGAAATTGATGATGTGATTTCCGCTGAAATACCTGATAAAAATGTCGATAAGGGGTTACATGATATTATTGTAAAAAATATGATACATGGACCTTGCGGTGCACTGAACGAAAATTCACCATGCATGGCCAAAGGAAGGTGCACAAAGCAATATCCTCGACTTTTAGTACCCACAACAATTACTGGCAATGATGGTTACCCACAATATAGAAGAAGATCTACTGAAGATGGCGGTAAAACAGCAATAATAAAGAAGCGTAACGGTACCACCATCGAAGTAGATAACCAGTGGGTTGTTCCATATTCCCCTTTATTATCCAAAACATTTAATGCACATATAAACGTTGAATACTGTAACTCCGTAAAGGCAATAAAATATATATGTAAATACGTCAACAAAGGCAGTGACATGGCAGTTTTTGGCTTGCAGTCCGAAATCAAAGATTTCGATGAAATCGTAGAATATCAGGCTGGAAGATACATAAGCAGTAATGAAGCTGTTTGGCGAATTCTTTCATTTCCGATACATGAACGTAGTCCAGCTGTTGTTCACTTAGCGGTACATTTACAGAATGGTCAACGTGTTTATTTCACGGAAACCAACGTGCAACAAAGAGTCCTGAATCCACCGGATACAACATTAACAGCTTTTTTTTCGCTTTGCAAAAATGATTCTTTTGCGAAAAAACTGCTGTATACTGAAGTGCCTTCGTATTACACGTGGAATACTAAAAATAAAGTATTTGAACGTCGAAAACAGGGTAAGTCAGTCGACGGCCAACCTACCATCTTCAAAGATACCACGATAGGAAGACTCTACACCGTTCACCCCAATCAACATGAATGCTTCTTTCTACGCCTGCTTTTGGTGAATGTACCCGGTCCGACATCCTTTGAGTATTTGAGGACTGTAAATGGTACTATACATGCCACTTACCGTAGTGCATGCCAAGCTCTGAATTTATTGGAGAATGACCAACACTGGGATAACTGCATCAATGACGCGTGCGAAACGTCAACCCCAAGTCAAATTCGTGCATTGTTTGGCATCATTTTAACAACTTGCTCTCCATCAGCTCCTACAGAGTTATGGGAAAAATATAAGTCAAAAATGTCCGAAGATATACTTCATCGAAAACAGTTAGAGACGTCAGACATGACTTTTGATTTTACACCAGAAATTTATAACTACACTTTAGTTGTTATAGAAGATATTTGCATAAGTATGGCAAACAAACCTCTTCAGGGTTTGGGAATGCCTTCACCTAACCGTATCGCTGCTGTTTCGACATGTGTAGAATTGGATCGTGAACAAAGTTACAGTACGAGTGATCTATTGTCGTATGTACAAAATAACATTTCCAAGTTAACGTCGGAACAAAAAGACATTTATGATACGATAATGCATTGTGTCGATAACAACGTTGGAGAAATTTTCTTTTTGGATGCGCCAGGAGGTACTGGTAAAACGTTTGTGATAAAACTGATTCTGGCATCAATTCGATCTAAAAATGATATAGCGTTGGCAATTGCGTCGTCCGGAATAGCCGCAACATTGCTGCCTGGTGGAAGAACTGCTCATTCCGCTTTGAAATTGCCTCTGAACTTGCATTCTACAGAAACTCCCACGTGCAATATTTCCAAATCATCTGGGATGGGTAAAGTATTGCAGCAATGCAAACTTATTATTTGGGATGAGTGCACAATGGCACACAAAAAATCGCTCGAGGCTCTGGATCAATGCTTGAAAGATTTAAGAGGGAATTCGAAACCCTTTGGCAGCACATTAATATTGCTTGCAGGAGATTTCAGGCAAACATTACCTATAATACCTAGATCAACTCCTGCAGACGAAATGAATGCTTGCCTGAAAAATTCTAATTTATGGGCACACGTAAAAACATTAAAATTAACTACAAATATGCGTGTCCGATTGCAAAACGATGACTCTGGTCAAACATTTTCAGATCAATTGCTAGCAATGGGAAACGGAAAGCTCCCAGTAGACTCAATTTCAGGACGTATACAACTACCTGCTGATTTCTGTAATTTAGTGACGTCCAAAAATGAATTGATTGAAAATATATTTCCGAATATTCTAAAAAATTATAAAAATAATAAATGGCTAAGTGAAAGAGCGATTCTCGCACCCAAGAATATAGACGTCCACGAAATCAACAATATTATTTTGACCAAGATTCAAGACCAGGCAGTCCTTTACAAGTCAGTCGACACAGTTTTGGAACCAAATGAAGCGGTTAATTATCCATCTGAATTTTTAAATTCCATAGATCTTTCAGGGTTTCCACCACACGTGCTACAACTAAAAATAGGCGTACCAATAATATTGTTACGTAACATAAACCCACCAAAGCTTTGCAATGGCACTCGACTTGCCGTAAAAAAAACAATGGAAAACCTAATAGAGGCCACAATCCTGACAGGGCCTTTTGAGGGTGAGGCTGTTCTTATTCCTCGCATTCCCATGATTCCAACAGATCTGCCTTTTCAATTTAAAAGATTGCAATTCCCAATTCGATTAGCATTTGCAATCACCATTAACAAAGCTCAAGGTCAATCATTAGAAAAATGTGGTATTGATCTTAATACTGATTGTTTTTCCCATGGACAATTGTACGTTGCATGTTCGAGGGTCGGTAAACCTGACAATCTATTTATATGCAGCGAGAATTGGACAGCGAAGAATGTTGTATATTCTCAAGTTTTACGAAGTTAGTTGTATTTCGGAACCAAATGAAGCGGTTAATTATCCATCTGAATTTTTAAATTCCATAGATCCTTCAGGGTGTCCACCACACCTGCTACAACTAAAAATAGGTGTACCAATAATACTTTTAAGAAATATCAACCCACCAAAGCTTTGCAATGGCACGCGACTTGCCGTAAAAAAAACAATGGAAAACCTAATAGATGCCACAATCTTGACAGGGCCTTATGAGGGTGAGGCTGTTCTTATTCCTCGCATTCCCATGATTCCAACGGATCTGCTTTTCCAATTTAAAAGATTGCAATTCCCAATTCGATTAGCATTTGCAACCACCATCAACAAAGCTCAAGGGCAATCACTAGAAAAATGCGGTATAGATCTTAATACAGATTGCTTTACCAATGTACAATTGTATGTTGCATCTTTGAGGGTCGGTAAACCTGACAATCTATTTATACGCACAGACAATGGGACAGCGAAGACTGTTGTATATTCACAAGTTTTACGTAGTTAATTTGTATTGTATCTATCTATCTATCTATCTATATAAAAACGAGTTGTGTGTATGCATGTTTGTTTGTTTGTAAAAAGAAGGTTTGCATATGACGTCATTATTAGTACATACGGCTTTGTATATGGACAGACAATGGGAAAGCCAAGAATGTTGTATAT
This sequence comes from Artemia franciscana, assembly GCF_032884065.1. NCBI lineage: Eukaryota > Metazoa > Arthropoda > Branchiopoda > Anostraca > Artemiidae > Artemia > Artemia franciscana. The sequence goes on from NC_088868.1 coordinate 37,625,924, forward strand.
TCGCAATTTTTACGTAGTTTGAAACACATATATAAATCTATCTATATTCACAGGTGGGACACAGGGACACAACTACAATGGCGCGTAACTAATATGGCGCGTAACTAATATGGCGCGTAACGACTTACGCGCGCGGGGGGGCTTGGGGGGGGCGCGAAGCGCCCCCACCAACTAGGTGTTGGGGTGGCGCGAAGCGCCACCCCAACAGCTAGTATATATATATATATGTATATTTATATATATATATATATATATATATATATATATATATATATATATATATAAATATATATATATATATTATTTGATATAAAATGATCCTTTAGCCGCAGGAATCTGGCAAATAATGACATGCTTACTTAACCCCCCCCCCCTTCGTTCTGTAAAAATTGATACTGGGATACGAAAAACTTGAGTTCTGACGTCGGATTCGGATTCGTCATGCTTGAGTTGATAGAAAACGACCTTTTAAACCCAAAAATACGTCCAATTACAAATTTCGATTTTCCCCCCTTCAAGGGGGGGGGGGGTTCGGGTAGTTTTGCATGGGGGATTCGGGGGATTTTTTCGTGTGATTAAGCTGATTTTTCTGAGCATTTTGGTGTAAAAAAATTCTGTTGCAATTTCCCCGAGGTCAAACCATATATTTCCTCCACTACGTGGCCATTTTTCTGGACAGTTTAGTGGTAAAAGTTAAGGTCCTTGAATGCTACTTCTTCGTTTTTACAACAATTATTACAGTGAAAAAATGAAATTTCATTATAAGTGCATAAATAATTAAAACATGAAAAAAAATCAATTTGACGAAACATAAATCTTGAAAGACCACGGCCGGGAGTTGTGGCGTATATCGCTTATGAGTCTACTTGTATTCATGAGCAGTATCTTTACTATTTCCCATCATTGCTTCAACTGGTATTATCCCATCTAATAAGGTCCATTGTATCAGATACTCGCACGTTTTTGAACGAAATTAAGTAAAAATTCGTGGTTGTTGTATTTTCCTTGTCATTTCCACTTTCCGATTTCCAAAATCAAATATCATTTCCAATTTCTCTTAGTTACTAAATCTTTCTGAATTTAACTGATTGCCCAACTTACTACCAAAACATGTCCGAAGCAATTATAGACACGGAATTTATTTCAATAATTAATGCTAAAGAAAACTTTCTTTATTCAACTGCAATTTTGATTCAAGATGAAAATGGTAAGGAAGTGTTTGCTGAAACATGGTACCTGAATTACGATCTAACAAAATCTAAACCTCACACATATAGATTCGGCCTAAAGTTAGCAAATACCCCAAAATATCGACCCGCTAGAGGGCAAGTAAACATCAAGGACTCGAAGAAAAGCAAAAAAGGAAAAAATTTAACAAGCCTTCAATTATTGAGAAGAAAATTTGATGTTCACTACTGGTTTTGTAAGGGCCCGACTCAAACTGACCTCGTTTTAATAGACAAATGTAAAACCCCGAAAGTGTGCCACAAAATTGAAGAAAATGAGAATTGTACCAAATATGAAGGAGTGCATCACCCCTTAGATGAAAGCTGACATTATGCCCAATTTTTGTATGATCCAAACTCTCAAGAATAGGCCTACACCTTAAAGGGAAATAAAATTTTCTTAAAGCGTAAAAAGTCAAATCAAGCAAAAAAATATGCGTATAAAAATAAACTAACTTCAAAAAAATTCAAATCATAGAAAAAGATATCATTTCTAGACGATTCCCCAGAAGAACTCCAAGCTGACAAGGTAATTACCCACTAGCTAATTAACCTGCTTATATAAGTAACAAGTACTAACCAGGAAAAATGCCGCGCAAAAGAACCTTCAGTAATACAGACCCTAACACTTTAAGACCTGACCAAAACCAAGTACCTACGAGACGAGAATTATGGATTGCAAGTAAAACCAAAAGTTTGCCAAACCTTTCAGAAATAGATCATGAACTAAACGAAATAATTCTGGAATCTGCGGTGGGAAATGAAGCAAGGAACTTACATTATAGTACCTTAAGCTCTTTGCTACGAGTTCCCATCATCCTTAGCGACAATTTAATAATAGAAGGTCTTGAGATCATATTATTGTACGGCTCCTTTTCCCAAGAGGTAATGAAAAAAGACTACAAATATAGGCATAAATTTTCTTTTTATACCTTTGTGGCGTTACTTCTTGCAACACCACGAGGAAATACCCCTTAATAGCATCCCTAATTTGTTAAAATAAATTTACACATACGAGACAAAAAAGGTTTCAAATTGATTTGGCCTTTAAAGTTTCTAGAATTGCTAATAGACCTAGATTACACAATTGTTGAATATGAAAACATACTTCTTGGGATGTACGAAAACTATTTATGGTAAAATGCAGAGAACAATCCAATAATTGTAAACAATTCAACCCATTTCATTTATGAAGAACAAAGTGAAGAATAAAAAAAAAAATTAAACTCTACACGAATGATGAGAATTTTTGATCAAAGATTTTACCAAAAAAGACATCGTATATTAAAAACTAATGGACTGCGCCAGCCCGTTATGTTTTCGTAAGAAATTGACCTACAAAATAATCATACGACCCCTAATAAACCAAGTCTAAAATATTAATGCAGGAAACAAATACGTCATATTTTGAGAAAAGTGGACATTCACCATACCCTTGATAACCTCCATTTCCCCTGGAGTCTGAAGAAATATTTAATGTACATCGAAGACGGTCCCAAAAGAGGCAACCAATAATTCCAATTAACATTCACACCCCCCAACATATTAAAATTGGAAAGTGATCTATTGACAAAAAATGGACCAATCTTACGAATCACGGAAGATTATGGGATTAACGGTCCAGAATTATAATAGATAAATTGACTTCTGCCAAGTACAACCATTTTTTTCTAATCTCTAAGATAATAAAAAGATTCTTCTAGAGAGTCAAAATATTCTTTAATCGTTCTAATCGTTTTAAGAGAAAAGTACGACTAAAAATGCAATAATAAAAAAAATCTAACAAATACTAAAAAAAGCAATAGGAAAGAAATAAGCATATAATACATTTGAAAGATAACTATATTGAAAACACTAATACTTTCCGTTAATTTAAAAAATTTGGTCCAATTATCCTTAGAGTAAGCTCTTCGCTGTACAGTTATGCATTTTTGCTTTTTCTCAGCACGAGCAAAGTAATTATTCAAAAAAAAGTAAAACATTCATATTTTAATTACTGAAGAAAGTATTGTGACAGGTCAAATTGAACCAAATCTTGCTATAAATTACAACGGAAATTTTAAGTTTCTATAAAACAAAACAAAACACCAAGATAGATGTAAAAGTTCAGAAAAAAAGAATATCCTCACGGAACATAATTTCTTTTCAGCAAAAGCTCAAATTAAAAAAATTAGCCAAATAGTCTTGCCCCTTTTATGTTATTTCTCTAATTTATAGACAAGAAGATCTAACTAACTAATAAAAAAATTTGGCTGGCCCCAAGACAAGAAAATCTATATCCTAAAATAAAAGATATTATTACAAGTCCCCAGAAGATCCCCATGTCAACTAGGTAATCATTCATTAACAAGTTAACCTGCTTTTATGAATAACAGATACTAATAAGAAAAAATGCCAATAAAAAGAGACCTGAATAATCCAAACCTTAGCATTTTGAGTAGTTTTAGCAGTTTTGATGTAACATACAGGCCAGTAAGCCTCCACTGTGAAACTCAAAACTAAATCCTTTGGGTTCTGGACAAAACCTAAAGTTTGCCAAACATCAGAAACTGACCACAATTTAAATGACCAAGTTCTGGAAATGGCCGTGAAACACGCAATAAGGGATCCACATTATAAAACTCTGTCCCTTCTACAACAAACTCCCGTTGTTATTAGCAATAACTTAATAATAGAATGAATGATAATACTGTTATACCGTTCCTTTTCATTTAAAGTAATAAGGGAGGACTTTCAATATATACAACGATTTGCGTCTCTGACTTTTACTGTTCTACTCAACAGGACCTCATCCCGCCAAAAAAAAAATATCCTCTAATAGCAACTCTAATTTGTATGAAATTCTGGAATATGTTAAATAACGAAGGCCTCATAATCATTTTGCCTTTGAAATTCTTATCAATACTAAAGGAAAGAAATTATGATATACTAGAAAAATCAAAAATGCTTCTTAGCATTTATAAAGACTATGAAAGCTATAATTTAGAAAATAATCCGAGGGAATTTGATCCAGAACATCAATTGTATAAAGAAGATTATGATAAACTAAAGAAAGTAAAAATTAAATGCTACAAATACGATGAAAACTTCGCATCAAAAATAGTACCAGGGATAGATATTATTATATTCGAGAAAAAAATGGACTGTAAAAATCCTTTATATTTTCACAAACCATTGATTTTCGAAATAGTAACATGAAAAGTTACTATTACGAAAAGAAATAGTAACCAGAAATAGTAACGAAAAGTAACAATGCACGATGCACATCCGTCTTCTTATGCAAAAAATAAACATCAATCATACATTATGTAAGCTTGGACTCCCTAACTATCTACAGCAATATTTAATGTTCATTGAGAATAATTTTGAAAAAGACAATCAAATATTCCAATTAAGTGTTTTGACCTCTCGCATACCTAAATACAAAAAAAAACTCTCAACAATGTGAAAAAGGACCCATTTTAGCATCTCAGATAATTATAAAATCAACTGTGCAAAATTTTACAAAATTAGTTGTTGCCTAACCTACTGTACCAATTTTTAGGCCCCAGAATAATTAAAAAAAATTTCAACTCTAATATCTTGTAAAAAAAAGAGATATATATATATATATATATATATATATATATATATATATATATATATATATATATATATATATATATATATATATATATATATATATATATATATATATATATATATATTTGTTTTTTTCCCACAAAAATATATGTAAAAAATCCAAAGCGTTATTATTAAATGACTGTAATTTTCCTAACCACATTAGTACCCGTAACGCAAACACATTTCTGCTAACTTTTCAAAAAAAAAACATGCCCAGGCTTGAATGCAGGCCCACAACCTAAGATGATTACCTATGCTAAATACACTTCATACTTGAATTAAAAAAAAATTGTAACGAAAAGTAAGGAGCGACAATAAAACTTAAAACGAACAGACCGTCTTTACAAAGCCTCTATCCCAATCTCTTCAAAGCCGCAATAATAGTATTGGTATTTGTTCATGAATTTATCTAAAAAGACGGGTCCATATTTTTTCGGAAATATAGCATCCTTGGATTTTCTGACATAAAAAAGCAATCTATTTAGGGCAAGAGTTAGAAAAAATTTGTTACTAGTCTTAATTCTGTTTTTTTTTTTTTTTTATTCTTTAAGTGACATTACGTTTATAATTACATTACAAGATAGAACGTAATATTTGCTTCAAAGACCAAATCTATATCTGTGTTTTCTCACTATTCCTGGAAAATTTCAAAGTAAGAATTTCGTCATACCAAATTTTATTTTATTTTTGGAAGAAATAGGCAAAAGTAGAGATTTCTACAAAATTGGTAGATTTCGAGAAATTTACAATAATTATCAAAATCCTTTGATTGAAGTTACATTTACAATTAAGTTACAATAGCATAGATAAGACGTAATATTTGCCTCAATAGTCATAATCTGGGGTCTACTTTCTTTCAGTATTTAAGCTTTCAAATCAATGAATGTCATTTCCAGTAAAAACCAATGAATATCATTAAAAAAATACTTTTGCGTTTTCCATTTAAAACCTTTACCTTTATATGTTTGTAACTTGTTTGTAATAATGTGTTCTATATTATTAAATTGGTTTTCTAAATAATAAATATCCTTATTGAGAGAATAATGGATTTGCTCAGGTTCAACTTTTTTGAAATTTGGAAAACTTATTTAGTAAAATTATCGCCTATTAAATTTTTAGTATAGTATATACTAATAGTATTTTTAAACGAATTTCCACAGTCCTTAGGATAAAAAATAATCCACTGTGTTATTATAATTCAAAAATTAAGGACAAAATTGAATATATAATTCGTAAATTAAGCACAGAAGTGAAAATATTTGATTTAAATACAGTTGGTAGGAAATATCGAAAACATTATTTTTATTATTACTTTTAACAAAATCATCACAAACATTAAATTTTTGTTTTGTTGCTTTGTGTTTTATGTCTGGAAACAGATTTCTCTTCACCTTGGTTTTCTTTCTTTTTCTTACTTCTTTTGGTTTCATTTCGATTGATCTGTTATATCAGTTAATCCTAGATAATTAGTTACTTATTAACTAAATTAGTTAATCTTAACCGTTATATTTCGTTAAACAACAGGTTGATTTAAGAATAAGCGTTGCTTAGAACGTTGAAGTTCTTTTCTATCATCACAAAACAACGGCTGAAAGTCAGTATATCATCGGCATAGTTTCACTGGGATTTATATCTATACCTCTAAACACAAAACTCATATCAACATCATTTTGTGATTCTATAACAATATTATTGTTAAGATACCCCTTGCCGCATTTCTTTTTCTACATGAACTACTACAGCCAAAATTTTTGAACCATCAATTGCCAGGACTTTGATTAAAACCTTCAATTTTTATACAAATTTCGGAGTGGATGGTCGATTTATCTGTCAAGGCCTTGTTTGAGCGCATACGACAGTATCTGAGCATGGACGCCAGAATCAAGCTCGGTGTACATCAAGGCAAGATGCTGTAACCCTTTACCCTGTCCGTTCAAACTCTAAAAGTACATTACAAATGATATTTGTGAACCTGTCCCCTACTATAAGATTGTTTAAAACCAAATTGGTTATCAGTGCTTTCACAAACTTTACATAACACATCAATAAAAAGAAGCTCAAAAATTTTGCAAAGAACTGGGCCAACTGTTATGGGGTGGTGAGAGCGGCAATGAGCTGGGTCTTTTCCTTTTTTAATACTAGGGTGACAACCCCAACAAAAATGAATCTGGCTCTAAATTGCCATTGAAAACCATTTGGCATAACAGAGTGCGGTGCTAAAGGACCTTTTGGCTTACATGCGCTAAAGGCATGCCGCATCCTTGGTCAATGTCTCGTAAGAACTTCTTCTTTCCTTTAACTATCACTACTTGAACGTAAAAAACAATTACCATAAACCCAAGTTAAGGCGATGCTTCTCTTAACAAGAGATCAAGGTTATTTTCATATCTAGTCACAAGCTAAGCATCGAGTACTACCTATTCTAACTTGTAATAACTATTCCACTGTTCTTCTGTGAGCCAGAGCCTCGGACCGTCGCAATCAAGTCTCTTTTCCCTTTAAGGAAATTCCACACGGCATTTGCGTCACATTTCAGCTTATTTTGGGGGTGATACCTGACACGGGGATGCCATGGATATTCTGGTATATTTCCAGGTATATTATTCCAGGTTGGATCCAGTGCTGGTGGAGAAAATTTTTTAGTTTTTCTCCGACAGACCTTTACCCTGGTCCAGGTTTTTAACTTGATATTGTTAGTTGTTGGTGAGATGGCACTTATGCAAATTTCATGTTCTTTAATTTTTTTTTTTTTTTTTTTTTTTTTTTTTTTTTTTTTTTTTTTTTTTTATTGACATATTGACCTTGGGATGTTTTTTGGACTTTGATTGTTGGATTTTGATTTGGTTGTTGGTTTGTTTTGGATTTATTTTCAATAACTTTTAATGCAACAAAACACAAATATTAGTCTCGGAACTCGGAACAATTTTTTGAAAGTTAGTAAGTGTAAGAGTCGTTGTTTTCTTTGCCAGGATAATTTTATCCCACGGACTTCTGTTAAGAGCACATTGTATAGTAAAATTCATTGCATGCAAGTTACGTGGTAATGTTAATTGTAAAACAACCAATGTAATTTATCTATTAGAATGTAATAAATGCTGCCTACAATAAGTGGGGGAAACAACTAATAATATATATAAAAGATTTTCTGGACACAAGACAACATTTAATAATGAAAAAACTAAAAACTATCTAGTTCAATATTGTAATAATGGTAAATGTTCCATATCAGATATAACTGTCACAATTTTATAAAACTTAGAGTTAGAAAATTTAAATAAGGAAGAGAAGAATAATAGACTACGTAAACAGGAGGATTTCTGGATCCATACTCTTGGCACAGCTTATCCTTTTGGGCTAAATGATCGTGTAGCAAAATATGGTGACATATATCAGGTTGTTGTTAAATGTACTGATGTTTTTATGGACCATTCTTCTTTTACTTGTACTACTTAACGTAAAAAAACGATCAAGAGAACATAGGAAAAATAATAAAAAAATGAATTAGATTTACATATGCTTTCTATAGATCTATGCCAGCTGCTTGAATCTAGAGGTATGATTTCTGTAATAAAATGTCTAAATAATTTATCCAAGAGGAATTTAATAAAACTTTGCTGGATTGTTAAGAATAATACAGCTCTTGAATATAACTTTAAAGTAATATGTGATACAATTTGCATTCTAATTAAAACGAAATTTATTTAAAAAAAGAAAAAGTTTGATAAGATTGGTAATAAGGATAACAGATTATATTTACCTATTAATTTTACTTGTAAGCAGATTGAAGATATTAATTTTCCAGAAATTATAAATTAGCGGCATGTGAAACAGGCCCTTCCTAGTAATTTGAATTATAATGATAGTCCAGTTTTAACTTATAAATTTTCAAAAACTATTGGGCAAATTATTTTTAATTATAATTTAATACTTAAAAGATTAGATAGTGATATAAATTGGAAACCGTTTTGTAATTGTAAGCAACTTGGCCCATTTGTAAATCCTACTTACAAACATGTTATAACAGGGGACTTGTCAATAATAAAGCAAGATGATCTTCAAATTATAATGAAAAAAGGGGCTAATTTCCGTCTTTCTCATCATCTGAAACCATCGAGTGTTCTTGATGGCTTTGAAAATGATTTTGATTTATTTATTGATAAGTGGTGTAAGAAAGAGAATAAAAATAAAGAGAGTTTTCAAAGTTGGAAGAATTTAATTATTAGTAGAATAAGAAATAAAATATATTCTAACATAAAAACTAGTAACACTAAATCATTATTTTATAATGCGAAGATTAAACAAGCAATTACTAATCTGCAGAATGAATTGGTAATTGTGCCAGTGGATAAAGCTAATAATAATTTTGCCATAATTTGTCAGAAGCTGTATTGTGATATCTTAAAAAGGGAGTTATGCACAACTAATGTTTACGAAAAGGTAAATTTAGAGGATGAGAATTTAATTGAAAATACTGAAGAAATACTTTTTAAAAATTTTAATATTAAATAAATGACAATGATAAAAAGTTCCCTTTCCTATATTGGACTGTAAAATTTCATATGAATCCCCCTAAACCACGGTTAAATTGCTGGAGCAGCTAAATGTCCAACCCCCATTGCTGCTACTGACCTCTCTTTAATTTTAAAGGAAATTGTAAATAAACTCAAAACCTATTGTTCTGGTATTAAAAAGTTTTCGAATTTTAATCCATATTGGAGTGTTAATAATTCAACTAATTTCGGAGGTTGGACAAATGATGATGTAGCGCCATTTATTATGAATTGTGTTTCTAATAGAGTGGATTTAAAAAAAAAAAAATAGCCAGATGGTAACGATGAATTCTATAATTGTTTAGTTCATTCAATTTTTTTTGCATTGTGTTAATATTTGTGATTTGGTAAAATTTATCAAATTTAGTTTACCTATTGGTGCTAAAAAGAGGGATATATTAAGGGGATAAGTTTGTTTTGGTGTTACTTGGTTGTTTTACATTTGCATTTTTTTTTCATAGGCATGTATTTTGGGGGTAATACCTGACACGGGGATGCCATGGATATTCTGTGGTAGCCACAACACTTTGCTGGGTAGAGAATTTAAAGTGGCAAAACCCTATAGGCAAGTGTATTCTCCTGATGAGCCCCTGTGTTGGGTTGTTGCCTCTGAATTATTTGTCTTTATTATTTTTTCTATTGTTTGGTAAATGACGACTTATACTTATTGACGACATGACTGCCTGTCAATGGATTATTCTTTATGGTTGATTGTGTATGGCTATGGTGTTTGACCTATGTGATTGTATGGATGAGTAGGGTTAAGGCCTCACTCAAGTGCTGGTCTATATTAATCACTAATTTAGAAAAACAGTCTTCCTTTTCTCCTTCTCTTTTTTTTATGGGTGTGCTGTTGCATTGGTGATTTCTCTTTTCATGATATATATATATATATATATATATATATATATATATATATATATATATATATATATATATATATATATATATATATATATATATATATATATATATATATATATATATATATATATATATATATATATATATATATATATATATATATATATATATATATATATATATATATATATATATATATATATATATATATATATATATATATATATATATATATATATATATATATATATATATATATATATATATATATATATATATATATATATATTTATACATATATATATATATATATATATATATATATATATATATATATATATATATATATATATATATATATATATATACTAGCTGTTGGGGTTGCGCTTCGCGCCACCCCAACACCTAGTTGGTGGGGGCGCTTCGCGCCCCCCCCCAAGCCCCCCCGCGCGCGTAAGTCGTTACGCGCCATATTAGTTACGCGCCATATTAGTTACGCGCCATTGTAGTTGTGTCCCTGTGTCCTACCTGTGAATATAGATAGATTTATATATGTGTTTCAAACTACGTAAAAATTGCGAATATACAACATTCTTGGCTTTCCCATTGTCTGTCCATATACAAAGCCGTATGTACTAATAATGACGTCATATGCAAACGCTCTTTTTACAAACAAACAAACATGCATACACACAACTCGTTTTTATATAGATAGATAGATAGATAGATACAATACAAATTAACTACGTAAAACTTGTGAATATACAACAGTCTTCGCTGTCCCATTGTCTGTGCGTATAAATAGATTGTCAGGTTTACCGACCCTCAAAGATGCAACATACAATTGTACATTGGTAAAGCAATCTGTATTAAGATCTATACCGCATTTTTCTAGTGATTGCCCTTGAGCTTTGTTGATGGTGGTTGCAAATGCTAATCGAATTGGGAATTGCAATCTTTTAAATTGAAAAAGCAGATCCGTTGGAATCATGGGAATGCGAGGAATAAGAACAGCCTCACCCTCATAAGGCCCTGTCAAGATTGTGGCATCTATTAGGTTTTCCGTTGTTTTTTTTACGGCAAGTCGCGTGCCATTGCAAAGCTTTGGTGGGTTGATATTTCTTAAAAGTATTATTGGTACGCCTGTTTTTAGTTGTAGCAGGTGTGGTGGACACCCTGAAGGATCTATGGAATTTAAAAATTTAGATGGATAATTAACCGCTTCATTTGGTTCCGAAATGCAAATTAACTGCGTAAAACTTGCGAATATACAACATTCTTCGCTGTCCAATTCTCGCTGCATATAAATAGATTGTCAGGTTTACCGACCCTCGAACATGCAACGTACAATTGTCCATGGGAAAAACAATCAGTATTAAGATCAATACCACATTTTTCTAATGATTGACCTTGAGCTTTGTTAATGGTGATTGCAAATGCTAATCGAATTGGGAATTGCAATCTTTTAAATTGAAAAGGCAGATCTGTTGGAATCATGGGAATGCGAGGAATAAGAACAGCCTCACCCTCAAAAGGCCCTGTCAGGATTGTGGCCTCTATTAGGTTTTCCATTGTTTTTTTTACGGCAAGTCGAGTGCCATTGCAAAGCTTTGGTGGGTTTATGTTACGTAACAATATTATTGGTACGCATATTTTTAGTTGTAGCACGTGTGGTGGAAACCCTGAAAGATCTATGGAATTTAAAAATTCAGATGGATAATTAACCGCTTCATTTGGTTCCAAAACTGTGTCGACTGACTTGTAAAGGACTGCCTGGTCTTGAATCTTGGTCAAAACAATATTGTTGATTTCGTGGACGTCTATATTTTTGAGTGCGAGAATCGCTCTTTCACTTAGCCATTTATTATTTTTATAATTTTTTAGAATATTCGGAAATACTTTTTCAATCAATTCATTTTTGGACGTCACTAAATTACAGAAATCAGCAGGTAGTTGTATACGTCCTGAAATTGAGTCTACTGGGAGCTTTCCGTTTCCCATTGCCAGCAATTGATCTGAAAATGTTTGACCAGAGTCATCGTTTTCCTCGGCACGCTTTCTTTTCTTACTTTCTCTATCAGCAGCAAGCCTGTTTCCTTGCTGGTCTTTTGATTCCTCGTCACGCCTTCTTTTTTCACTTTCTCTTTTAGCAGCAAGTCTGCTTCTGCGTTGCTCTAGTAGTTCCTCGGCACGCCTTCTTTTTTCACTTTCTCTTTTAGCAGCAAGTCTGCTTCTGCGTTGCTCTGGTAGTTCCTCGGCATGCTTTCTGTTCTTTCTTTCTCTATCAGCCTCAAGCCTGTTTCCCTGCTGGTCTTTTGATTCCTCGGCACGCCTTCTTTTTTCACTTTC
>NC_088868.1:38967305-38974289 GCF_032884065.1 Artemia franciscana
CTGCAATTTTTCCTTTTTCAATAATAGTCACCACTTCCAAGGTTTCTCCAGCAATAACAAGTTTTTCCATATCTGGATTACTATGTTCTATAAATTCTTTGCACTCTGATTTATTTTTGATTATAGGAGCACCGTTCACAAGCATTCTTGGCAGGTGTTTTTTTTTAATTCCCTCGAAGTATATTTTAGTGCTACTGAATTTTTGTTGAAAGCACAAAGAGCATTGTTTAAATCTTGTTTTGAGTTAAATTCAACAATGATTTTGCCTTCTCGCCCATGTTTGATATTTTTAGCAGAAAATTTGGTGGAATCTTCTCTGATTATTTTACTAATGTCTTGCACTATTTTTGCCGGTGGTTCTCTCTTTTTTTTATGATCTTTTGCTTTATTACTGCTTGGCTCAAGAATAATACTAAAGGTTTCAGGACCTTTAACAACACTAGAGTACGATCTACAATTTTTAAGAGAGGATGGGGCCATTGTATCTTTATTTTCCAATTTTTCGTGTAATTTGATTATATTTTGAAGGTTATCGTTCTCGTTGCGCAAAAGTTTTGCATTTTCTTCTAAAAGCTGATGATATAAAATTTGAATTCGCTCACAAATATCGAATGGGTAATCCCTTCCTCCTGGGATTTTCTTTACCTTGGCAAGAATTCCTTTTAAGGCACCGATTAGAGTACTAAAACTCGTTGCGTCTTCTGTGCTTAACTGCAAAGAGTCTCTTCAGCAGCTTGATTATCGGAAAATTCTTCCATTGTTAGAATCAGAATAAAACACTAGCAAAATCCTTTCATGGCAAGGGATATAGTTCTTCACTCGAGACTCTTAACACGATTTTCGCCTTTAAGTATTGATGGTAGAATAAGTTCAGCCATACCATTTGGTGAGATAAGAACATTTCTAAGTACAGAAATATATTTAGAAATCCATTGCTTAAGAAGAATTTCTTATGTTTTGATTTAGGCCTGGTGTTGGGATTGGCAATGAAGGACATTTAATACCTTACATTACCTTAAATTTCAGCATGGAGCAATTTAAGGATGTCCCTCCTTGTAGAGCTCCAGAGTTGACAAGAATAGAATAAGTTCAGTCATACCCATTTGGTGAGATAAGAACATTTCTAAATACAGCAATATATTTAGAAACACAATACTTAAGAAGAATTTCTTATGTTTTGATTTAGGCCTGGTGTTGGGATTGGCAATGAAGGACATTTATTACCTTACATTACCTTAAACTGCAGCTTGGAGCAATCTAAGGATCTCCCATTGTTTTCCTGTGTAATTGTCTGGCCTCCACCTATGGAGTTGATATTGACACCCTTTGAGTAAATATAAAGACTTACAAGTAGCCAACAACCCTCAGGTAACTACCCTCTCCTCTCCTTTTCTCTATGTCATCAACTGAATTAAAAAAATGAATCATACAGAAATCTTTTGAAACAAAAGATTACACTACTACACTCTAACCGACTACACTACTTCAGATCCTGTATTTAAAAAATGACCAAAGAAGGGCTATGTAGGTGAACAGATTAATAAAAACCATGATATTATTCTTGCTCGAGAAAAAAATTACTTCGCAATATTCCAAATTTTGGATAAAAGTTATCATTTCGCTGTTGCATTTGATTTAGGTGACACTCCCTAGCACGAAACCTTTAATGGCTAAGGTTCATGAACACATATTTTAATAAATTTGACTGTAACATGACTTGGCCCAAAATCAGTGGCATCGTTTAGGGGGAGGGGCAGCTACTCCCAATAATCTGGAGAAAAATTTGTTATAAAGCCTATCTTGCCCCCCCCCCTCCAATAAAAATATGAGAACTACGCCCCTGCCCATAATAAAACAAAATTAGTAGCTAACAGTACAACTACTTGGAAGCATTGCATAAGCCACCCATTTTGGTCCTTTACGATACCAGAGAATTTAATTTGGGGGAGGAGAGGTAGGAGACAAATCCAAAATAAGGGAAGGGAAGTATCCAAAATACGGGAGGTTACTTGGAAAACAGTAAAAATCTTCAGATTTAGAGGGATGCGCGGATCGAAAGGTCCTTAACGTATATTGGCTTAACTAGGCAGAAGCTATTGAGGGGGCAACGGATAATTCAGAAAATGTATATCTTAAAATAAAAGTTAAATACCCGAGGAACATTTAAGTCCTTTAGGAAACGGTAGTATCCAGGCGTGTGTACACGGAGGGTAAGTATGCCCCTTCTATCTTTATATTTTTACGAATGCCACAACAGCTTTTTATATTACCCATATGAGTTTGATTTTGCATGTTTGTTTTTTTTACTTCTTGAAATAAATTCCAGGCTACATACCCGGTCTATCCTAATAATCACGCCAACTCAAATACATACCCCCAAGTCAAGAATATAAGTGAAGCATCTGTGTTGTAACTTTTCCTTTCGAAAGACAGCACCGTCTGATTAATAGAGGTTATCACAAGTAGTTCACACTAATTCAACCGTTTTCAGCTCAAAAGGATATCAAAGGAAGAATACTGAGATCAAACAGATATTCTTCCAATAGACATAACTTTTCGAACATCTGCTTCTATGGCGACTAACTGTGTTCAACTTAAACTTGTTTATTCACCCAGACACGGGAATCAACTGACCACTTTTCTATCTTAAACCCTATTTAAATACTGTCTTTCCGAGTTCAAATCAAGGTGGATGCCTCCAAATTCAACCGCCAGATTAGTTCAAAACAAAGGCATAAAAAGAATCATAATAGTATATAACCTAGAACTGAGATAACGCATAGCTTCATTCTAGGAATTGGAAAGACATTTAAAAAGGGAAATTTATTTCTAATTCAGGAAAAAAAAGTGATGAAAACAAAAAACAGAAGTGAGCAGAAAAGTCAAGACTTGATAATCGCAAACTACAACTTAAAGCCTTAATTCGGTTCTATTACAACTGAAACCACCATGTAACAGAACCCTCGTGCAACTGAACCCCATTTAACTGAGCCCTCATGCAACTTCGCCCAATTTAACTAACCCCCCCGTGAAATAGACTTCCGTTCAACTGAACCACTGTGCAACTGAACCCTCGTGTAACTGAACTCTCGTGCATCTCAAACACAGTACTTACATTGGGTGAAACACAAGATAAATCTTTATATGTTCAACATTATTGGAACTGTTTGTTTTTAAGGTCATAAAATAAATAACTGTCAAGATAATTAAATTTTTGTTTTGTTTTGTTGTCACAAAAGCAAAGAAAATCGGACGCCAAAAACTCTTAAATCCAGATTTATTCAGTGGCGCCATTTCAGAAAACCTTAGGGGGGGGGGCCAAAAATCGATTTTGGGCCCCCATCCAGCCTTAAAAATTTTAAAATTTTCGAACATGCCTTTAGGTACCGTACTACCTTTGGGGTTCATATTTTGCAGCTTATTTAGGGACCAAAAACAGTACCAAAATAGAACATTTACTGTATAAATCAGAAACTTACGTACAGTTACTTCAGCAATGGATATCTCCTTTGCTTCATTTTTGCGAAGTCGTCGACAAGCTTCTCAAAATTGAGCTCCTTCACTGCAGCTTTCTCAGAGAATATAAGCAGCAAATGCGAAAGTCGCTCGTTTTCCATCGTTGTCCGGAGGTAGTCCTTCACAAAGGTCAACACAGAGAAAAAACGTTCATTTGAGCACGTTGTGAGCGGGAGTGTGAGGACTACCCTGACGACCTTAAGAAGCTCAGAATAAGCTTCTTTCAATCCTCCGAGGCGTTCGAAGACATCTAAAGCATTTGCCGGTTTCTGTGGAAGCTGCGACACAAATGCACGAGCTATTAAAGCTTGACACTTCAGCTGCATAGTATCGATTCCCGCCTGATCGAAGTATGTCGCGATCACAAAAAGTAAATCTGAGTCCATAAAATCTGTGGATTTGGGGTTAAGGCAACGTGTGGCTTCTAGCACTGGCAGGTGGACAGAAAAACGCTCTTCAAACTCATTTAACACTCTGTCCAAAACCTCGTAGAACTCTCTCCGCATTTTGTCCTCCGTTGTTGTGCTTTCGGAGTCAATGTTGTGCTTTCCAATTGTTGTTGTCGTCAAATAGTCTCTTAGTCTTCCGGATATCTTCTGAACTCGTTTTGATTTAACAGGTATGGCTGAAGAGAGAGCACTTGTTTCCGACAGATCAGCTCCGACATTAATGGCCATCTCTTTAGACTTGCCGTATAGGACACGAAAATACTCGTCATCACGCATTTTCCTCAGTTCGTTCTTTGTTGCACTGATTAAAGTGCAAGCTTCTGAGATGACCAGATCTGCTGCCTGTAGTTGTTCAGAAAGAGGGTTTATCACTGCAAGAACTTCGTGAATGACATGCAAACTGAATATGAAGGGAAACGACTCTAGCTGGTTCTTAAGGCCCGTAGCTTCTGCCGCTGCCTCCCTGTCAGAAGATTCTTGAACTACTGACAGAACTGCGAGTATGCAGTCATATCTAACCAGGATCTTAGCCACTGATCTATACCAGTAAGACCAACGTGTCACTACTGTCCTTTCAAGCGTTAGCACAGGCACATTGGCAGTTTTCTGGGCTTCGACGAACAACTGGTATCGAGTGTTGCTGTTGGAGACGAAACTGTAAACTGTTTGCAAAACTGAAAATACTGATGAAATTCTTTGTATTTTCTGCATACAATCGCCAATGACAAGGTTAAGTCTATGGGAATGACAGTGTGTGTACACCGCTTGTGGTGCTTTTTCCCGGAGACGGGCCTGTACTCCTGAAAAGTGTCCGCTCATTACACTGGCCCCGTCATAGCACTGTCCAACACACTTTGACCAGTCAAGGCCGATACCCTTTATTTCGTTGTAAATGAAGTCGGCCAAACTCTCAGCGTCAACCTTGCGCATGTGGTAGCAACCTATGGCCCTTTCTTTGATTTTCAGGTCATGAACATAGCGCACTAAGATCGCGAGTTGTTCCTTTTTCGAGAGGTCTTTTGTCTCGTCAACAAGAACGGCAAAATATTTTGCTTCTCTGACTTCTTTCGCGATAGAACTTTTGATTTCATTTCCTATGACCTCAATGTAGTCGTTTTGGTACTCGTGTGACATGTAATGGCCATAGGCCTTACGAGAGTTTTTCATCAAGTCCGGGTTGATTTCTGTTAAAAGATGTACTGTCTCTACGAAATTCCCTTGATTGGCACTAGACTCCCCTTCATCATGGCCACGAAACGCAAGACCTTGCCGTCCAAGTAATGCTGTAGTTTTTAGTAGAGCTTTTACGTACTGTCTATTCTCTAGTATTTCTTTTTCGCGTTCTTTGGAGAGGCATGACGCAACAGATTCGGCCGCCTCCGTCTCAATAGCTTTAAACTGAGTCAAAGAAATGGTACATGCTTTGTGTCGGTCGCTGTTTTCGTGCTGCCGTATCAGTTCAGAAATGTCTTTCCACTTTCTAAATCCTATATCAATGAATGCTCTAGCTCCATACCTTTCGCCTGATCTTAGCGAGGATCCACTGAAATGTCGGCAATTGAAACAGAACACCGAGTCCTGTTCTTTCGAATATTCGAGCCATGGGTATTTCAAGAAATAGGAGCTGTTAAATTTTCGTTTGTGATTCCCGATGGTAGTGGCGGGATAGTCAGTCAAAACTGGTTGGCAGGGGTTATCATACGGGTTCACGGACAAATCGGTACTGATCGTTCTGGAAGCCATTTCCTCCGTTTGTGGTTCGCGCAGGTTTGTCTCCTCAGAAATGTGTCTCACGTCCAGGGTCTGCTCGTTTCTCGGTAAAACTTCGGTTGCCGATGGGTTGTCCCTTGACGTCCCAGCATCACTATCCTACAGAGTAATCAAGTTTTAATTAAAAACAAATTAAAAGTGATGTCCCAGTTACTTCTTTTACCAGGACGTGAATTGTACATAATTAAAATAGAAAACAACACAAAATTTAGAGCAAGCAACAACAAAAAACATAATCAATTCAACTACGAAGCTATAATCAATTAGTTCGTGGTAACGAACTTCAAGTAAAAAAGCGACACGGCTCAATAGTAACCGAAACTCTAAAACACGGAATTTTGATACCTATAGATGCATCAAAAGAATCAGATTTGTACGCTAATTTCAAATATATAAGTTGTATCAAATTTAGTTTTACCCATCAAAAGTTACAAGCCTGAGAAAATTTGTCTTATGTCCGAAAAAAGGGAAAAACACCCCCCCCCCCTGAAAGTAATATAACCTTAACAAAAATATCACCATTTAATTCAGCGCATCACTGAACTTTACTGCAGGAGTTTCAAGCTCCTATCTGCTAAAATGACGAATTTTGGATTTTCTTGCCAGAAGAAAGATCAAGGACGTGTGTTATTTTTTTTCCAGGGGTGATCGTATTGACCCAGTTGTCCTAGAATATCGCAAGAGGGCTCATTCAAAGGTAAATTAAAAGTTCTAGTGCCCTTTTTCAAATGAACAAAAATTTGGAGAGCAGCTAGGCCCCATCCCACCCTCTTTTTACCCTAAGTCACCTGATCAAAATTTTGAAACAGCCATTTTGTTTAATATATTTAAAAATTTAATAAATATGTCTTTAAAGATGTCTTAATTGTCCAAAGTCTCTGGGGGAAGGTGTTCAATTTGTGGACTTTGCCCTTTTTTATAAATAGTATAGGTAATTGCGAAGTATACAGACATTTTCAGTTTTTTTCTGGTGGGGGGGCAGCTCGAGCAGAGGAGGTTATGTAGGAGGATCTTTCCATGGAGAAACTTTTCATAGGGGAGCTGAATTTTCGATCAAGGGGGCACTGGATTTCCAAGCATTATTAAAAAAAGAATAAGAAATTAAATGAAAAAAAGTTTCTTCAACTCAAAGTAAGGAGCAGGATTGAAACTTAAAACGAAAAGAAATTATTACATATGAGAAGGTTCACCCTTTCGTCAATACCTCGCTCTTTACGCTAAAATTTTTTTTTTAGTACAAAATTCCTAT
>NC_088868.1:38974389-39055860 GCF_032884065.1 Artemia franciscana
CAATAAACCGTTTGTACAACTTCAATGTATAAAAAGTTATATTATCAGTTAGTGAATTTGTAGTTTATATCTTTTTCTTATAATTTGTCAACAATTTTTGAAATGCTGATTTGATTGAAGGTTAAAACCCTGATCTTCATCAATCAGCATACACTAATCGGGATACTGCAGCAGTAACTGTTTCTAATCGAAATCAATGGGTGCAGTCTGCTAGAAGCTAAAAAGCTACCTTCAAAGCAAGGCTACATTCTCTTAAGCTGTTTAGCACTGTCTTTCTTCGCATTTTTCTTCACTCATTTCTTACTCACTTTTTTTTTATCTTTTTATTTTAATTTTGTACCGTCTGCCCACTAAGGCCAGCATAACCGCATGTGGAGAACCTTTTTTATAAGAAATTAAAAAAAAAAAAACAAGTTTTTTCAAATGAAACTAAGGAGCGACATTAAAACTTAAAACGAACAGAAATTACTCCTTATATGAAAGGGGCTTTTCCTTCTCAACGCCCCGGTCTTTACGCTAAACTTTAGCGTAAAGAGCGGGGCGTTGAGAAGGAAAAGCCTCTTTCATATACGGAGTAATTTCTGTTCGTTTTAAGTTTTAATGTCGCTCCTTACTTTCATTTAAAAAAACTTGTTTTTTTAATTTAATTTCTGAACGTTTTTGAATCATTGCATGTTTTGATTTTGGCTCTCCGCAGAGGAATAATTAAAACGAAATTTTTATTTTTTTTTTTTGGCTAAATGGCTTTCTCATAATTTTGATCGAATTATTTTGGGAAAAAAAGTTATTTCGATTATACTAATCGAAAGTTACTAAGTTACTCGATTATACTAAGTTACTTTTATGATACTAATAAAAGAGCGGTGAATGTACTATACAGGACGTTATATAAACTAACATCAAATTATATATATATATTTACGTAGGCTTGACTCTTTAACAAGGCCCCTCCTCAGACATGTAGGTCTGTGCCTACATGTCCGAGGGGGGGGGGGGCCTTGTCTTAGAGGTAGCTTACGTATTTAAATATATCATTTCGTTAATGTACATTCCATAAAATATGCTATCATGTACTACATTCCACCATCCGTCTTTTTTTCAATGGCCTTTAACTCTAGTCGTTTGTTGTGCTAGGTTATATAATTAAGTATCATTTATAAGGTAATTTTAGGTATCTAGGGGTGGGTTAATTCCCTATCTAACCTTTTTATTTTCGTTTACCATTGTTACAATCGTAAATGTGTAAATATAAGTATTCAAATAAATTCTAATTCTTACTTACATCCACATCTAGTCAATAAAAACTTAATTCTGCTAATCTCGTCACTCATAGTCATTTTCACTTATTGCATCGTAATGAGGTAATTATCTAGTCATACAAGTTTTAATAACCAAACAAGTAGTCAGTTCAAATTATATAATATTCCGAAGGTACTAGGCATTTACACGATTGATTTTTCATTTCAGAGATCTGTAGCAACGTCTAGAGAATTTTCTACATTTAAATAAGGCTATCTAGGAGATATTTCACTCTTTACGGCGGCTAGATAATGGGTTTCGGTCGCCTGCAGGGCAGACTGATTTCAATGACCTTATACATCTGATCTCCTATTATTTGTACTTACAAACTTCATTCTTAAACACACTCAAATTAGTAAATAACTCTCATCTTACTTCTTTGCCTGTGATTATTATTTTTCGTCACAATATCACTTTTATACCCTATTCAGTCCTTCTGATCTTAGCATCTAGTAGTAAAAGTTTGATTCTAGCTAGTTTATTTACTCTTTCTACGAGTCATATGCAAGATATCATTATAGGTTAGAAGTGCAGTGACTGACATTATTGCCTACTTCTTAGGTATAGCGAATGAAAAGATAGGGGGATCATTTTGTGCCAGCATCCGCGGTCATACAAGGCCCTAGAGCAAATATTTTAGGTGAACAGAGGAGCTTTGGGACAAATATATTTTAGACCAATAAGGGTGAAATCTGTATTTATTCTCTATTTGTTTGAATAAAGCACTCTTTAGATGACCAAACAACTAGGATTAGATACCCTATTAGTTCATTTTTAATTAACCTGGGTAGTATTATTTAAACCTAAAGAATTTGGCGGTTTCTAAACTTACTAGAGGAACCTGCCCCGTAAACGACAATCCACGATACAACCAACCCGTTCTCGTGAAACAGCTTATATACCGTCGTTTAGGGGATTAAATAAATAACTGCTCTTAATTGCTTAGGCTAATAAATCAGATCAAGGTGTAGCTTATGTCCGGGAGAGGGTGGGTTACAATAAGAACTTAAACGGAATTTCCATTTTATCATGGAGAAGAAGGTGGATTTAGAAGTAAGGCCTATCAACCTGAAGGAGGCTCTGAGAAATGTACACATCGCCCGTCGCTCTCTTGTCCGAAGAGATAAGTCGTAACAAAGTAGGTATACCGGAAGGTGTGTCTTGAAAGGGAGGGAGTTTGAATAAACATTTTGCTTACATTAAAAAGATACTCTTGAGAGTGCTCTCTAAATCTTTATTTACAAATTTATTTAAAACAACATTATATAAGTAAAAGAATTGAATTTATTCGAGGTCTAAGTACTGAAAAGGAAAGTCCACTAATTACAAAAAAGTTATTGTTTGTACCTTTTGTATCAGGGTTTATTAAATTTCTACCTTTATTGCCGAATCCCGAAATAAGGTGATCTATATTGGTTAAAGATGATTGTTTCATAAATCTCTTCAAGACCGATATCGTTGTGAAAAATATTTCGTACCTTTATATCTGGTTGGCAGAATACTCCTTTAGGGTACTCCGCAAGGAAGATTTTCTAGGGGACGAGCTCTAGAAAAAATTATATTATAATATCAAGAAAAACATGATTAGGCTTAAAAGTTGCCTCGGTTTAATAACCATTGTTACTAAAATGATAATTTCAAAATAATTAATTCAGACTAGCCGATGCTAATTACACAAATCTAGCAATCATAATGATAGAATTAGTAGAACTATAAATGCACTTAACATAATTTTTCTCATAAAATCCCAAAGGAATTCGGCAAAACTCATCTCCGCCTGTTTAACAAAGACATCGCCTCTTAACTTTGGGAGGTCGAGTCTGCCCACTGATGAATTAAAGGGCCGTGGTATACTGACCATGCGAAGGTAGCATAATCATTAGCCTTTTGATTTGAGGCTGGAATGAATGGTTTGACGAGAGATGGTCTGTCTCTTCGATTAAATTGAAGTTAATCTTTAAGTGAAAAAGCTTAAATGTACTTGGAGGGCGATAAGACCCTATAGATCTTTACATTTAATTCTTTTGTCTTGCGGCATGTAATTAGACAGATTAAAATAATGTTTGGTTGGGGCGACGGTAAGAACAGAATAAACACTTACAACATAAACACATCAATAAATGACCATTGATCCTTAGATGAATAAAGACCAAGTTACCTTAGGGATAACAGCGTAATTCTTTTTGAGAGTTCAAATCGACAAAAGAGTTTGTGACCTCGATGTTGGTTCAGGGACCCTACTCGGTGCAGCAGCCCAGAAAGGCAGTCTGTTCGACTATTAAACCCCTACGTGATCTGAGTTCAGACCGGCGTAAGCCAGGTTAGTTTCTACCCCCAAGGCAAATATATTCATGATAGTACGAAAGGACCTCTTGAGATTTTATGTCAGCTTGGCAGATAAATGCGTTAGATTTAGGATCTATTTATAAGGAGACCTTAGTTGATAGCACTAGCTTAAATGATCTATTTTATTTTTTTACAAGTAGTTATGGTTTTAGTTTCAGTTGCTTTTTTAACACTATTAGAACGAAAGATTCTGGGTTACATTCAGTTGCGTAAGGGTCCAAATAAAGTCGGCTTTCTTGGGATCCTACAGCCTTTTTCCGATGGGATCAAATTATTTTGTAAGGAAGTCTCACTTCCTCTTATCTCCAATTTCATACCATATCTCGTTGCTCCTGTGTTCAGTTTATTTCTTTCCTTTTTTTTATGAACTCTAGTCCCATTTATTTCTTACGGTGCAAAATTCAATTTATCATTTCTATTAGTCATCTGTGCAATGAGAGTGAGAGTATACAGAATTATGGTTGCAGGCTGGTCCTCTAACTCTAAGTATTCTTTGCTAGGAAGAATTCGCGCAGGGGCACAGACCATCTCCTACGAAGTATCTTTGATTATTATCATGCTTTCTCCTTTAATGTTATTTAAAAAGCTCGATCTAGAAGGGTACTTTGTCAAATCTTCTTACGCAGGGTGACCTCTATACTTATGTCTTCCTCTAGGATTGTGCTGATTCATTACAATTCTGGCGGAGACTAATCGAACACCCTTCGATCTAGCTGAGGGCGAATCCGAGTTAGTGTCGGGGTTCAATACAGAATACATAGGAGTCGGTTTCGCTCTAATTATATTATCAGAATACGCTAGCATTCTTTTCATATCTCTATTATTTAGTGTAGTATTTGGGTATATAAGCTTCTTTATATTTTGTTTAGTGGTGTACTTCTACCTCTGGAGACGTGGCTCTTATCCACGTTATCGTTATGATAACCTAATACATTTATGCTGGAAAAGCCTTTTACCTACATCTTTAATATTCCTGTGTTTTTATTGAAGCCTTTCCCAATGGGGTTAAAAATAAAGACCCCTGGTCGCATAATCAACCTTATTCTGCTTTCAAAACAGATGCTTTAATCGGCCAAGGGGTCTTATTAGACAATTTTGTCATTCAAATTAATAATAATTGGAGTAAACACAAAATATGAGAAGTAAGCACATGTAAGAATCTGTCCTAGAAAAATATAGGGGTCTTCTACAGGTCGTGCCCCAATTCATGTTAGAAGTAAGAAGACTGATACCCAGGATCAAAACAAAGGTTGGGCTACAGAATAGAACTCAAGACCTCGAAACTTAGGCTTAAATGTAAAGGGAAGGGACACAAGAATAAGAATAGAAGAAACAAGGGCGATTACCCCTCCTAGCTTATTAGGAATAGACCGCAAAATAGCATATGCAAACAGAAAATATCATTCCGGTTGAATATGAGCTGGGGTAACCAATGGATTGGCAGGAATGAAATTATCTGGGTCCCCCAGAAGATACGGTCTAGTTAAGGAGAGAGTCACAAGAAAAAAGATAAGGACTATAAATCCCACGGTATCCTTAATGGTAAAATAAGGGTGGAACGGTAACTTGTCTAAGTTAGTGTTAATTCCAAGGGGGTTATTTGAACCTCTTTGATGAAGAAATAAAAGGTGAATTATTGTCAGACCGGCCACCAGAAAGGGGATCAAGAAATGAAAAGTGAAAAATCGCGTCAGAGTGGGATTATCAACAGCAAACCCCCCCCCCATAACCATTGTACTACATCGTTACCAATATAAGGTACGGCAGATACTAAGTTTGTAATTACAGTCGCCCCCCAGAAGGACATTTGACCTCACGGGAGAACATACCCTAAAAAAGCAGCGGCCATTACAAGAAACAAAAGAGCAATTCCAGTCATCCATGTCTCGAAATAAAGAAAAGAACCATAATACATTCCTCGGCCAATATGGAAATAAATGCAGATAAAGAAAAAAGAGGCACCATTGGCGTGGACAGTTCGGAGCAGTCAACCGTAGTTGACATCTCGGCAAATATGGGCCACTCTAGAGAAAGCTAAGTCTAATCTCGCTGTGTAATGCATCGCTAAAAAAAAGTCCAGTAACAATTTGAATAACAAGACAGAGGCCTAGGAGAGACCCAAAGTTTCACCAAATAGAAATGTTGGCCGGCACAGGTAGATCCACTAAGGCAGAATTAATAATTTTAAGGGTAGGTTGCGTCTTACGTAGAGATAACATTTCATTTTCTAAGATCACGAAATCACTAGATCATTGACCGTAAAGGTTTCTTATTACTGTTCAAAAAATCAATAACCAGCAGGAGCGCTAAAAATAAATATACCACTATAAATGAGTAGGCTAATACGGTAAGTCTATTAACATTAAAATTGATGACCATGAAATCCGCAGGATAGAGGTAGCCCGCGGAAGGGCTCATAAACATGATATTCTTATTTAAAACTAAGAAAGATAAGACAATTGTAGGTAGCACTCATATGAATGACGTTAAATCCACAGCAAATTTCTCATTAGCTCTTAGCGAAGATACATAAATAAACATTACCAGAATCCCCCCTAGAAAGATCAAAAAGAGAATTAGTGAAATCCATAAAGAAACATTTTTAAGCATAATACAAATCAATAAAGTTTGAATGAACAACGAGAGTGTAAAAGCAAGAGGATGATTCATTAGAAGCATAAACATGGAAATAACAACGATAGATCCTAGGATGTCAAAAGGTAGTTTAATAAAAATATTAACTTTGGAAGTTAAAGATGTTAATAACTCTTTTGAAGACCGAGAGATTCCTCCAAATTCGGTTTACAAGACCGACATTATTTTTTAATTACTCAGTCAATCATAATAATTTATTTATCACTTTCTTTAGGACTACTAATTTTCTCTTCAAGAAACAAGCATCTTCTAGTAACTCTATTGAGATTAGAATTTCTCATTCTTCTATTGTTCGGATTATTGATATATTCAAACTATATGAGAATAATTAACGCATTCATCTTTCTTAGAATCACAGTTTGTGAAGGGGCCTTAGGACTATCAGTATTGGTATCTTTAGTACGTTCGTCAGGATCAGATCAAGTACAGTTCCTAAATGAATAAGTGGTTCTTTACCTCAAGTTTAATATACTTAATATTAATATACAAGTTAATATCAGAATTTCATCTAGAGTGGGGAATCGCTCTTTTAACATTGACTTCAGGAATTTTCTTTTTAATAGTTATTAGATTAAAGCCAAGTTGGCCATTAAGCTATAGAATCATTCTTGCAAGCTTGTTTGTCCTCTTATGACTCACCTTTACTACGCAATCATTCATTTTATTCTACGTCTTCTTTGAGTGCTCTCTAATTCCCACAATTATTTTAATCCTCGGGTGAGGTTACCAGCCAGAGCGTCTACCTGCTTCCTATTATTTCCTATTCTATACTTTACTATCCTCTTTACCTCTACTCTTTATCATCATTGCTCACACGAGCATCTATTCGTCATCCTTCTTGCAATTTTGGGGTAATTTTATAGACAAGATAATCTTCTTGCTAGCCATCCTTTCTTTTCTAGTGAAACTCCCAGTTTATTTTGCACACATTTGGTTACCTAAGGCTCACGTAGAGGCTCCAGTAACCGGCTCTATAGTGTTAGCCGCTATTCTCCTCAAGCTAGGGGGCTATGGTCTCTATTTAGTACAAGTACTAAATATTTATAGAGAAACAACATTAATAGGGATTTGCTTAGTAGGTGGGATCTTCAGCTGCTTGATTTGCCTACGCCAATCTGATGTCAAATCTTTAATTGCCTATTCCTCCGTCGCTCACATATCATTTGTTATTTTAGGTATACTTATATCTTGTACTTACACTAACATAAGATCAATTTTAATAATGGTATCTCACGGTATTTGTTCCTCTGGATTATTCTATTTAAGCTATCTATTTTATGCGCGCATCTGAAGTCGCAGATTCCTTCTTACCCGGAGAATAATCTCTCTTTTTCCATATTTATGTTTTTGATGACTTAGTCTTAGCTTCCTTAATATAGGATTACCCCCCTCACTTAACTTCTTTTCCGAAATATATTTTTTTATCGGCGTATTTAGTCTAGACTGGGTAGTAGTAGGCCTATCTGGAATCTTATGTTTCCTTTCATCTTGTTATTGAATCTATCTATACTCCAGTACAAGTCACGGGGAAAGATTATATATTCTTAGTTGATTAGAATACAACTTAAAGGAATATATAATCGGAAGAGCTCATCTGCTTCCGTTACTGACTTTAATTTTCGTCTACTGTTATAGTTTAAAGAGAATATTAGTTTGTGGAACTAAAGGAGAGTCATCTCTGACAGTATTGTTATATTTTGTATCAGGTTACATCTTACTAATTACCGGATTAATGAGTGTTTGTTGCTCATTTTTATTATTCCTATCAGATGAAATCTACTTATTAAAAATATCCTTTTTGCATTTGGATTATCAAGTGTGCTTTGATTGGTTAAGACTATCATTTATCTTTTTAGTTCTCTTAATCTCTTCTCAAATTATAATTTACTCTTCTTATTATATAAGAGATGAAACTTTTGTTAATCGTTTCATATATATAATATTAGGATTCATCTCATCTATGGTTCTGTTGATCATATCTTCGGATGGATTAAGATTAATATTGGGTTGAGATGGGTTAGGTATTACTTCATATCTATTAATTATATTTTACAAAAATTATAGTTCTTCCTCTAGAGGAATAATCACTATTTTAAGAAATCGAGTAGGGGATGTATTAATTTTATGGTCACTAGGGTTGATATTTTACTCTAAGAGCTGGGATTATATATTCCTAAGATACTTCTCTTTATCAATTATGCTTTTCTTTATTCTATCTTCTTTTACCAAAAAAGCTCAAGTACCTTTTTCTGCATGGTTACCAGCAGCCATGGCGGCTCCTACCCCCGTCTCATCCTTAGTTCATTCGTCCACACTAGTGACAGCCGGTATTTATCTGATAATTCGTTTGTCTCCTTCATTTGAAGAGAGAGGGTGTTTTTTACTCGTTGTCATAGGGGCCTTAACTTCCTTTTTTTCAGGCCTGGCTGCGTTCGGAGAAAACGATCTAAAACGAGTAATTGCATTATCTACATTAAGCCAGCTAGGAGTAATAATATTTTCTCTAGGTTTAGGGCTCACTCTATTTTGTTATTTTCATCTTTTTGCCCATGCACTTTTTAAGGCTCTCCTTTTTATATGTTCGGGGGTCGTAATTCATTCACTAGTTGTACAAGATATACGTCGGATAGGGGGGGTTTCCAGGATACTCCCTTACACTAGCTATATTATCTTAGTTTGTTCTCTTAGATTAATAGGATTTCCATTTTTATCAGGTTTCTTTTCAAAAGATCTAATCATTGAATCTTCCGAGAGCCTGCACATATTAATTCCTAGTGCACTTATATTAGTTTCATGTCTTCTAACAAGAACTTATTCTTCACGAATTGCAATAATCTGTTTGTGCTCCTATAATTATAATTTAAGCTGTCAATACAGGGACGAAGAAGGGGATTATCTGACTCCTCTTTTTGTTCTTTATTGAGGGGCTGTTATAGGGGGGTACATTTTTTATTGATGTTTTCTGGGGGACGTAAGAATCGTCTTAGGCCCATTTGAAAAGATTCTCCTTCTCTCCCTTATTATAGTAGGGGTGATTTTACCTTACTTTGTCAAATCATTTAGTTTAAGCTTAAGACACTATGTAAGTAGAATATTATTTTTACCATTTATTACAGGGCGAACAAGCTTCATACCCTTATTTATGGGTGAACTCCTTTATCATGAGGGCGATTGTGGTTGGGTAGAAGAAGCGGGGCCGTCATTAATCTATCAGAATAGCTTACGGGGGTCATCTCTATTTTCGTTTTTAACCTCCTCCCCATATAAGGTACTTATCCTATCTTCTTTATTATTCACACTATTTACATATATCTATAGCTTAACAAGAGTACAACACTGAAGATGTTGGGGTGGATGATTCCTGGAAATATTTAAAGGACATTTATCCATCTATGCATTGAAAATGCATTGTATTAAATATACTATATAAATAGGCAGTGAGTAGAATTTAACTACCCGGTTGAAGAGTTAGCAGCTCCCATCCTTCTTTCTACCTCTTAACAGGGGTCATCCCTTTCTCTTCATTAACAATGAAGCGCTATTAATTAGCTTCTGCTAAAGAGTGGGGACCGAAAGGCCTAAATTCAGGTCGAAACTGGATTTGATAACATCAATTCTCACTCTGAGAGAAGGAACATCCCTCTTTTAGGATGCAAACCCAATGTTCTATTTAAACTATTCTCCTGAATAAAGCGTCTTTGATAAAGTTAATGATTATTTAATTCATCTTAGGGCACCTTCCCTTCACTCATAAAATACCCCTGCAACAAGGATGAAAGAAAAGAAGATAATCAGGTAGGTTGTCGGGTAAGATATGTTCAAATATACTATAGGTAGAAGTAAGGTAATCTCTACATCAAAAATAAGAAAAATTAGAGCAATAACAAAGAACCGAATAGAAAAGGGGGTACGAGAAGAATTCAAAGGATCGAATCCGCATTCAAATGGTGAACTCTTTTCGCGATCCAGAGATACTTTCTTATTCACAAACACTCCGAGGGTTAACACAATAAAAACAAGCATAAAAATTCTTAATCAAATTAAAATAATTATCTTTCCCTAGCAGGATCCCTTGATTGGAAGTCAAGTATAATATTTATACTAGAAAGATTCTATTCACCTCATCAGTAGATAGAGAGATAGAGAAACAATCAGACAACATCAACAAAGTGTCAATATCAAGCTGCAGCTTCAAACCCGAAATGATGTTGGGGAGAAAAGTAGCACTTAGTGTGACGTAAGATGCAAATTATAAGAAAAATAGTACCAATAAGTACATGTAAACCATGAAAACCTGTCGCTAAAAAGAATGTAGACCCATAGATTCTATCCGCAATAGTAAATGAGGCTTCTATATACTCCAACCCTTGAAGAAATGAAAAATATAACCCCAGCAATACAGTAAATAGAAGTCCCTGAAGGCATTGATCAAAATTATTTTCTATTAAGGCATGGTGGGCTCAAGTTACCGTAACTCCTAAAGCCAGTAGGATACTTGTGTTAAGCAGGGGTACTTGAAATGGATTAAAGCTTTCCACTCCAATTGGGGGCCATAAGGCCCCAACTTCAATATTTGGCGACAAACTTCTGTGAAAAAATGACCAAAAGAAAGAGACAAAAAAGAAAACTTCAGAGATAATAAATAGGATTATTCCCCATCGCAATCCAAATCCGACCTTCGTTGAATGTATTCCTTGAAAAGTAGCTTCTCGTGATACGTCTCGTCACCATTGATATGAAACAAATATGATTGTGATTAATCCTGTAAAAAATAGCATTCTATCAAACGAATGAAACCACTTGACAAGTCCAGAAGTTATTGCAAAAGCTCCTATTCCGGTAGCTAGGGGTCAAGGTCTAATATTAACCAAATGATACGGGTGATTTAATTGATTCATTATTCAAACATAAGATTGAATAATAGCTACAGAGAATTCCAATATTAATAGGATAATCTGTGAAAAGACTACAATTGTAGTAACATATAAATTTTCTAGGGTGCCTTGAGCTCCTAAAAGAGTCAATAGGAGATGGCCGGCAATTATATTAGCCGCAAGACGGACAGAGAGTGTAATAGGCCGAATCATATTTCTAATGATTTCAATTAATACCATGAAGGGTATTAAAGGTGCCGGTGTTCCTAAAGGTACGAGATGGGCTAAAGCATTTGTTGTCTCTCTAATTCAAGTATATAGAATAAAAGAGATTCACAGAGGAACTGTGAGTCTTAAGGTAACTGCTAAATGTCTAGTAGCGGTAAAAATATAGGGGAATAAACCAATAAAATTATTAAATAAAATAAATAAGAAAAGGGCAATAACTAGGATATTGGCACCAAATCTCGCTGGGCCTATAAGGAGGGATATCTCCCGATTCAATCCCATTAAAACTCTCTTAGCTAAAAATTGAGCTCGTGAAGGAATCAATCAGAAAGATATTGCTATAAACAGGAGTGGGGTTAGTATTCTTAATCAGTTGGATAAAAAAGAGGAAGTCGGATCAAATACTGAAAAAAGGTTTGCTATCATTTTCAATTTAAGTAAACAGTTTGATCAGAGAATCCATTAGCAGAAGAAACCGAGCGGGGTTGATAAAGGAAAAATACCATAGTTATAATAGCTCATAGTAAAGCTATAGAGACAAGGAATACCATAATTCAAGGAAGTGGTATTATTTGAGGAATAAGAGACTGCCATCGGCTTCTTAAAGTTGACAACCTTATATTTATTAATAAACTAAGTCTCTATACCATAGGGGGTAATTACCATAAGAGAGCTTAAGAGGCTACCGCTTGACTTTCAGCCACCCTATGAAATTTGTAACTCAAGTCACTTTAGAAAGTCTCTCTCTCCAACAGCTTCAATCACGATAGGTATAAAACTATGTCCAGATCCACAAATTTCGGAACATTGCCCATAAAATACTCCGGGTATATTTACTAGAAGTCTGGACTGATTAAGCCGGCCTGGGACTGTATCCATCTTAATACCTAGAGATGGCACAGCTCATGAGTGTAGAACGTCATCTGAAGTAATCATCAGACGGATAGCTTGATTATAGGGCACTGGTATACGATTGTCCACATCAAGTAAACGATATATACCGGTAGAAAGTTCATTTGAAGGGATTATGTATGAATCAAATTGAATATCGTCAAAATCAGAGTATTCATAGGATCAGTATCACTGATGCCCCGTTACTTTAATAGTCAAAGCAGGATTATGAATTTCATCAATTAAATAGAGAAGACGAATAGAAGGAAGGGCAATAGCTACTAAAATAACAGCAGGAATAACGGTTCAAACCGTCCCGATTGCCTGACCATCAAGTAGATAACGAAGGAGAAATTTATTAGAAAACAATGCAGCTAAGAAAAAGCCAACAAGAGAAGTAATTAAGATTACCACTAGTAAAGCATGGTCATGGAAAAAAATAAGTTGTTCTATGAGAGGCGAATTCCCATTTTGTAAACCTAGTTGGAATCATTGAGACACTTTTAAAGGGGGTACCCATCTTTGGAGCTTAAATCCAACGCATACGTGTTTCTGCCACTTTAAAATGTAGAGATCATAGTAATTTTTTCATAGGAGTGATCAGCAGGCGGATGAGGATGATTTCATTCCACACTTGATCTTAAATTAAGTGAAAAAATATTAATTCGTTTAGCGATCATGGCCTCTCAAATACAAAAAATAAATATTAATGTAGCAATTATAGATATAACTCTCCCTAGTGAAGAAATTACATTTCATGAAGCATATGTATCTGGATAATCTGCGTAACGACGTGGTATTCCAGCGAGACCTAAGAAATGTTGAGGGAAAAAAGTTAAGTTTACTCCTAAGAATATAATAAAGAAATGTACCTTAAGAAGAAATTGATTCATTCTTAATCCAGTCATTAGAGGAAATCAATGTACAAATCCTGCTATGATAGCAAAGACAGCACCCATTGATAAAACATAGTGGAAATGGGCAACTACATAATAAGTATCATGGAGAACAATATCAATTCTAGAGTTCGACAGGACAACTCCTGTAAGCCCTTGATATGTTCCCGAAGGGCTCTATTTCAATAAGTCAGAGCGAATAGGTGAATGCTTGATGACTAAACGTTCCTTTATTAACTAAAACCATTTAACGATGTATTAGTAGTTTGAAACGTCTTAGAATTTGATGAAACAATTGACAGGTTTCAACTTTTTTGTGTGGTTTCAACAGAAAAAGGGTAAATTTTCCACTGACTCTGTAAGCCTAGCCAGAGTCGACCCAGCTCTAAATGGGTACCTGAAGAAATCTGGGGAAGGTAAACAGGAAGGGTGTGCGAAAGCACAGGATGGTTGGCTCCCAGCCCCCCATTGCACTTCCTGGCTGAAGGGCCAAGAAACAGAGATCAGCACCGCCGGTAGGGACTGTAAAGTCTAGTGCCGTATCCTTTGCCTTTTTTATACAGCTATTTAATTATGCACCTCCAGAGCGCTTCCTTGAGAACACATTTTTTTTTTTTTTTTTTTTTTTTTTTTTTTTTTTTTTTTTTTTTTTTTTTTTTTTTTTTTAATCAAACCAGCTCTAACTTTTTTACTTTCAAAAACTCAAAATGTCACTCAACAAGTTTTCAATTTTTACAATATTTTTTAAATTTCGAATAAGAGTTTAAATTTGAGCACTTTAAAACTTAACGGACTTAATTTTGAGTTATTATAAAACCCAAAAAAACTCTTAAGATTGTCAGACGTTAAATCAGTCGAGTGATATAGCCAAAAAAAGGGTGAGGTCTGAAGATTTGAATTGATGGTCCCTTATAAATATATATACGCTAAAGTTTAGCGTAAAGAGCGGGGCGTTGAGAAGGAAAAGCCCCTTTCATATACGGAGTAATTTCTGTTCGTTTTAATGTCGCTCCTTAGTTTCATTTGAAAAAACTTGTTTTTTTTTTTATTTAATTTCTTATAAAAAAGGCTCTCCACATGCGGTTATGCTGGCCTTAGTGGGCAGACGGCACAATATTAAAATAAAAAGATAAAAAAAAAGTGAGTAAGAAATAAGTGAAGAAAGACAGTGCTAAACAGCTTAAAAGAATGTAGCCTTGCTTTGAAGGTAGCTTTTTAGTTTCTAGCAGACTGCACCCATTGATTTCGATTAGAAACAGTTTTTGCTGCAGTATCCCGATTAGTGTATGCTGATTGATGAAGATCAGGGTTTTAACCTTCAATCAAATCAGCATTTCAAAAATTGTTAAATTATAAGCAAAAGCAATAAACTACAAATTCACTAACTGATAATATAACTTTTTATACATTGAAGTTGTACAAACGGTTTATTGTAAATTATTTCTTGGCTTTGTCTTAAAATAAATTTGAAAAAAGTTTCTAGTTACGCTGCATTGTGCAAATTTTTTTATTATTAACAATTTGTACATTACAATTCAAAAATATTAGTTAAGAGAGAATTTCCTAATCTATTGCTTTAAATTTTGACCATTTGATATGTTCCCGAAGGGCTCTTTTTTAATAAGTCAGTGCGAATAGGTGAATGCTTGATGACTAAACATTCCTTTATTAACTAAAAACATTTAACGATGTATTAGTAGTTTGAAACGTCTCAGAATTTGATGAAACAATTGACAGGTTTCAACTTTTTTGTGTGGTTTCAACAGAAAAAGGGTAAATTTTCCACTGACTCTGTAAGCCTGGCCAGGGTCGACCCAGCTCTAAATGGGTACCTGAAGAAATCTGGGGAAGGTAAACAGGAAGGGTGTGCGAAAGCACAGGATGGTTGGCCCCCAGCCCCCCATTGCACTTCCTGGCTGAAGGGCCAAGAAACAGAGATCAGCACCGCCGGTAGGGACTGTAAAGTCTAATGCCGTATCCTTTGCCTTTTTTATACAGCTATTTAATTATGCACCTCCAGAGCGCTTCCTTGAGATCACATTTTTTTTTTTTTTTTTTTTTTTTTTTTTTTTTTTTTTTTTTTTTTTTTTTTTAATCAAACCAGCTCTAACTTTTTTACTTTCAAAAACTCAAAATGTCACTCAACAAGTTTTCAATTTTTACAATATTTTTAAAATTTCGAATAAGAGTTTAAATTTGAGTACTTTAAAACTTAACGGACTTAATTTTGAGTTATTATAAAACCCAAAGAAACTCTTAAGGTTGTCAGACGGTCAATCAGTCGAGTGATATAGCCAAAAAAACGGGGAGGTCTGAAGATTTGAATTGATGGTCCCTTACAAATATATATACGCTATACGCTAAAGTTTAGCGTAAAGAGCGGGGCGTTGAGAAGGAAAAGCCCCTTTCATATCCGGAGTAATTTCTGTTCGTTTTAAGTTTTAATGTCGCTCCTTAGTTTCATTTGAAAAAACTTGTTTTTTTTTTATTTAATTTCTTATAAAAAAGGTTCTCCACATGCGGTTATGCTGGCCTTAGTGGGCAGACGGTACAAAATTAAAATAAAAAGATAAAAAAAAGTGAGTAAGAAATGAGTGAAGAAAGACAGTGCTAAACAGCTTAAGAGAGTGTAGCCTTGCTTTGAAGGTAGCTTTTTAGCTTCTAGCAGACTGCACCAGTGTTTCC
The DNA here is from genome assembly GCF_032884065.1 of Artemia franciscana. Taxonomy (NCBI): domain Eukaryota; kingdom Metazoa; phylum Arthropoda; class Branchiopoda; order Anostraca; family Artemiidae; genus Artemia; species Artemia franciscana. The sequence continues at coordinate 38,990,264 of NC_088868.1, forward strand.
ACTTTGAGGGATTTATCCCTTTCTGAGGGATTTCTAGGCCTTCCGCGGGATTACTTTCTCTAAAAGGGGATACGGGATTTTTCAGGGATAATTGAGGTATTAAGAGATTTTCCCTACTAAAATAGAGATATTCAGGATTTTCAGTTTTTGATGGTGTATTCAAGGATTTTTGTTGGTGTTTGGTGCAGCTTCCAGAATTTTTTATCTATCCCTGTAAGGATTTTGTTTTTCGTCAGTATGAGCAATATAGTGAGCTACGTACCAACTTTTTCAAAGTTACTTGGCAACTGTTTCAAAATTCAACAGCGGCAATTGGAATTGGCTAGTTGAATAAGAAGAAACAAAAGGAAAGTAAAAGTAAGATATATTTCAATTATTTATCTCAATTATTTTTGAATTGAGCCTGCCCACCTTAAACAGGTGATACAGTGGTTCTTGACCCTTCCATTCAGCAACGTTCTGGTCGAGAGGCTTTTCAGTGATTTGAAAAATATTAAAACAGTTCACCGCAACCGTTTGGGACAGTCGACAACAGCGGGTCTGTTGCAGTGTAAATACGGAATGAAAAGAGCTGGCACTAGTGCCATATCCATGAAGTTGGATACCGAGATGCAAAAACGACTGAAAGCTGTAAAGGCAAGCGCTACCTCAAAAGAGGCAACTGAACTCGTATCCCACCCAGGTCCCAGTGCTAGTGTCTTTAATTAGAGCGTTTTTAATTGTCCTGAATCAAACTGAAACCATTACCTAATTTGTGATATATTTGATTAATAAAAACAAAATATAAACATGATATTTACTTTGACTGCGATGTGTAAGAGCATGCACATTTGAAGGTCATGTTCGATCGTTTGTCTATTTTCATCCTGTGCTTTCACCTTTCAGGCGAATGTGGCAAAATTTTTTGTATTGTTGGTTTAACAAACAAAAATAATGTTCTGTTCTTTGACTCTTGAACGAGAGGTTGAATTCTGCATTCGTTAGTATCCATGCCCAAGATATGAGAATGCAAATTTTGGGATTTAGTTTTGAAGTTTTTTTTGTTAAAAAAATTATAGTGTTTGCATCTTGCAGTGCTTTTCAGTTCGTTCGGAGAGATTTTTATTTAAAACAATCGGGTGCTCAGACAGAAGCACACAGATGGACTTCGTGGACCAGGAAACCAGTAGCTAACTGTCGTGATTAGCATGAGAAGGATTTTTCAAAGGATTATTGTTTAACCAAAAAGGGATTTTTCGTCTCTGATTAAAGATTTTTCAAAAAAGTGGAAACACTGGACTGCACCCATTGATTTCGATTAAAACAGTTACTGCTGCAGTATCCTGATTAGTGTATGCTGATTGATGAAAATCAGGGTTTTAACCTTCAATCAAATCAGCATTTCAAAATCAAAAATTGTTAACAAATTATAAGAAAAACATATAAACTACAAATTCACTAACTGATAATATAACTTTTTATACATTGAAGTTGTACAAAAGGTTTATTGTAGATTATTTCTTGGCTTTGACTTAAAATAAATTTGAAAAAAGTTTCTAGTTACGCTGTATTGTGCAAATTTTTTGATTATTAACAATTTATACATTACAATTCAAAAATATTAGTTAAGAGAGAATTTCCTAATCTATGGCTTTAAATTTTGACCATTTGATATGTTCCCGAAGGGCTCTTTTTCAATAAGTCAGTGCGAATAGGTGAATGCTTGATGACTAAACGTTCCTTTATTAACTAAAAACATTTAAAGATGCATTAGTAGTTTGAAACGTCTCAGAATTTGATGAAACAATTGACAGGTTTCAACTTTTTTGTGTGGTTTCAACAGAAAAAGGGTAAATTTTCCAAATGATGCAAGCTTAAAAATTGTTTTTCTGTAGGTATTGGTTTAGAAAAAAAACTTTGATGACGATAGCCGATAAACTATTACACATGTATTTAAAAATACTGTATATCTCGATTACTTTCACTACTTCCAGTTTTCCGTACAATTTTCTAGAAAATGGATAGTCTGAAAGCGTTATTACCACACAAGGCAAACATTCGGAGATGAGATTAAAATTCAGATTAGACGGTTTTTTGCAATTGCTTGTAGTTGTATGCCACATAAGTTGCCCTTTTCTGTCATATCAGAAGTCAGTTGCGGAGAACTACACATAGAGAAATATTTACCTATAAAATCACACGAAATATTTTTTGGGAACTAGATCCCTGTGCAGCTCAACTGTATTTGACTGAACCCTCGTGCAACTAAATAACCCTTTAACTGAGCCCCATGAATCCCAGCCCAAGTGCAGCTCAGCCCCATTAAACTGAACCCTCTTCTGACAGCTCAATCAAGTTAAAATAAGCCTTTGTTCCACTGAACCCCCAATTAAATACACCCTCTCTTGACTTAATCCTTATCTAACTCACAAATATTTAAATTAAACCGTTTTTCAATGAACTCAACCCAAGGTATAAGAATATGTTTGAACTAATACTGATTGTGTTGCGAGAGCAACACTTTGGTTTTGCTGTGTTTTTTTTTTATCTTTTTTTTCCTTGCACCCTGATTTCAGCTTTTTCCTAGAAAGTGGTAAGGGTCCAACCTCTGCAGTTTTTACGAAAAGTGTTCACTTTAGGCCGCATTGATGAATATGACTTTGCATTTTGGAAAGTCTCGTAGAGCTCTTGTCTGAGGTCAAAAAGGATGGTTTTTGCTTGTCCTTGAGCCCGAGCGTTTAGTGTGTGAAGTGACTTGGAGTTTTATAACCTGTGTCAGAGAGAACTAACTGAAGTTATGCAGTCAAGCTTTCGTTTCATCAAACCATGTTTCTGCTTTCGAGTGGAAGGCTCCGTTCTAGCAGGCAAGCAGGCAGGCACCAGCTTTAAATTGAAGATGGAATAAAATTTATAAGTGTTAAATATATGCGGCAGTTACCCGGCCCCACAGCCAATATCTCTTCTTTGAGTGATAAATAGAGATATTTACAGAAAAAAGTGGGGACCGATAGTGCTGCCATCTGTCGTTTCTACCCATTTCTGTTCGTGATTTCAACTGAGGTTATCATTCTGTTTTTCGCCCTTGGGATTTTAAAAATCCCAAGGATTTTTAAAATTCAATTTTAAAAATCTATACTATTAAAATTCATCAACAATAGAGTCTATCCATAAATCATTTATAGAGCAAACATAAAAGTGATTCAATAATTAAACATATTGCTGAGAGATATAACAGAGCAGAAGTACACATAGACTGACTAGGAGAAATTACTAGTAAACAAAAACTTTCTCCAAGTTGATTTCCTTTTCCAGTTCTCCCATTAATAGCGTTCTCCAAATTCAAGTAACTTGGAAAGTTACTTGATTTCACCATAATTAACTTAAAAAAAAGTTCCCAAAACAAAAGTTTTTCAAAGAAAAGTAAGGAGTCGTATTAAAACTTAAAACAAGCAGACCTAAAGTCATATAATAATTCAAACTTAAAGCAAAGAGAAACTAACATCAGTCAATAGAGAAAACCCGAAATGAACAGAAATGAGGATAAACAATCACTTCATACATATAGATAAAAAGATATTACAAGAGATGAATAGATGAATCCTAAAACAAAAACATAAAAACTAAAAAGATAAATAATCAAGCTAAACTAAAAATGAATAGAAATTACCACAAACAGGAGTAGGGCTAGTACCTCTTGAACTTTCTATAGAACAGTGTAACTGAAACCCTCAAAACTAGATCTTTCAATGCCCAATCGAATGATTCCCCAAAAAAAATTTCTAAGACCACTAATTTACTCGAAAATTTTTAAATTTTAGAATTTTAGGAAGAAATTTTAGGCTCTTTTCTGGTCTTTTGCCGAGCCCCATTTTGCGGCAAACCAATATTTATGTTTTTCTATATTATTTTTTCTTTGCATTGCGGCTCCCTTACTTCAAGGACTTAAGGACACAAGTTTCGACCTGGTTGAGAAAAACAGTTTTTATTTCTTTTTTGGACTCCTCCTTTGGAGGGGGGAGGGCCCTGGCCCTGAAACACTTTTCCTTGCTCATACCCCAGCCCAAAACAACATTTTTGATCCTTCTGATTCGGAAAACGATGCCTGAAATTTGCAGCCAATTACATACCCAACATCAAACAAGCCTCCCCTTTTCAATTACAAAATCTATAAGTAAACAACCGCCAATTTGCAGTATTTACAAGCCTTGCCCTCGAGGCTATAGGGATTCATGTCTTCCACGGGTACATGTTTATTGTTGAGTATTTTGAATAAAATGACTATTTCAACAGCTGATCAGATGACTAAAGGATTTAGGGGGCTGGGTAGCAAAAAGGGCAAGGAAATGACGCTAATTGCCCTTTGGGCACTTTTGAATCTTAAAAGGGTAGCTAGAACTTTCAATTTTCAGTGGACCGTCCTTCCACAGGAAACGACCAGGGAAAAAATACAACTAAAAGAAAATAAATAATATATATATGAAAGTATACAGCTATTTGGATTTGGGATCCTTTGTCTGAAAGGACGCGGGTTCGAATCCCAGTGTACCCAATAATTCGGTTTGGGACGGGGTTCAGTGGCGTGACTTTGTAAGCCTAGCCAAGGTCGAACCAGCTCTAAATGGGTACCTGAAGAAATCTGGGGAAGGTAAACAGGAAGGGTGTGCGAAAGCACAGGATGGTTGGCCCCCAGCCCCCCATTGCACTTCCTGGCTGAAGGGCCAAGAAACAGAGATCAGCACCGCCGGTAGGGACTGTAAAGTCTAATGCCGTATCCTTTGCCTTTTTTATACAGCTATTTAATTATGCATCTCCAGAGCGCTTCCTTGAGAACACGTTTTTTTTTTTTTTTTTTTTTTTTTTTTTTTTTTTTTTTTTTTTTTTTTTTTTTTTTTTTTTTTTAATCAAACCAGCTCTAACTTTTTTACTTTCAAAAACTCAAAATGTCTCTCAACAAGTTTTCAATTTTTACAATATTTTTAAAATTTCGAATAAGAGTTTAAATTTGAGCACTTTAAAACTTAACGGACTTAATTTTGAGTTATTATAAAACCCAAAGAAACCCTTAAGGTTGTCAGACGTTCGATCTGTCGAGTGATATAGCCAAAAAAAGGGGGAGGTCTGAAGATTTGAATTGAGGGTCCCTTACAAATATATAAAATAGATGTTAATATAAACCTACTACCATATAACTGAGGTAGTTTTACTTCAAGGTAAAAACAAGAGCTAAGAGCTCATATGGCGCTTGTGACGAGGCGAGAAGAGCTAAGACCCAAGAGATCATATGGCATGAGCTCTGACTAAATTCTATGAATCAATAGATTGATTTAAAAAGCAAAATAAGAGGCTTAATGCCGGTCAGGATTTAAAAGAAGAGCTCTGAGTCACGATGTCCTTCTAAATATCAAAATTCATTAAGAACCGATCACCCACTCGTAAGTAATAAATACCTAATTTTTTCTAATTTTTCCTTTCCCTTTAGCCCCCCAGATGGTCGAATCTGGGAAAACGACTTTATCAAGTCAAATTGTTTAGCTCCCTGACACGTCTACCAATTTTCATCGTCCTAGGACGTCCAGAAGCACCAAACTCGCCAAATCACTGAACCCCTCCCCCCAACTCCTCCAAAGAGAGCGAATACAATAAAATTCTGTCAATCACGTATCAAGGACATTTGTTTATTCTATCCACCAAGCTTCATCCCGATTCCTCCACTCCAAGTATTTTTCCAAGATTTCCTTCTCCAACTCCCCCCAATGTCAAAAGATCTGGTCGGGATTTGAAATTAGAGCTCTGAGACATGAATTCCTTCTAAAAATCAAATTTATTTATGATCCGATCATCTATTCGTAAGATAAAAATACCCCAATTTTCACGTTTTCCAAGAATTCCAGTTTCTCCCTCCAACTCCCCCCAATGTCACAGGATCTGGTCGGAATTTAAAATTAGAACTTTAAAGCACAAGATCCTTCTAAATATCAAATTTCATTAAGATCTGGTCACCCTTTCGTAAGTTACAAATACCTCAATTTTCAAAATTACCCCCCCCCCAATTCCACCGAAGAGAGCAGATCCAGTCCGGTTATGTCAGTCACGTATCTTAGACAGGTTTCTATTCTTCCTATCCAGTTTCATCCCGATCTCACCGCTTTAAGTATTTTCTAAGATTTCCGGTTCCCCCAACTGCCCCCCCCCCCAATTACGCTTAATCCGATTGAAATTTAAAATAAGAGATCTGAGTTACGAGGTCCTTCTAAATATGAAGTTTCATGAAGATCTGATCACTCCTTCGTAAGTTAAAAATACGTCATTTTTTCTTATTTTTCAGAATTACCACCCCCCTCCCCCAATAGAGCAGATCCGTTCCAATTATGTAAATCACGTATGTAAGACTTCTACTTATTTTTCCCACCAAGTTTTATCCCGATCCCTCCAATCTAAGCGTTTTCCATGATTTTAGGTTCCCCCACCCCAAACTTCCCCCAATGTCACCAGATGCGGTCGGGATTTAAAATAAGAGCTTTGAGACAAGATATCCTTCTAAATATCAAATTTCATTGAGATCCGATCACCCGTTCGTAAGTTAAAAATACCTCATTTTTTCTAATTTTTCAGAAATAACCCCCCACCAAGTTTCATCCCGATCCCTCCACTCTAAGTGTTTTCCAAGTTTTAGGTTTCCCCCTCCCAACTCCCCCCCCCCAATGTCACCAGATCCGGTCGGGATTTAAAATAAGAGCTCTAAGACACGATACCCTTCTAAACATCAAATTTCATTTAGATCCGATCACCCGTTCGTAAGTTAAAAATACCTCATTTTTTTCTAATTTTTTTACTAATTCGATCTTTTGACATTGGGGGGAGTTGGAGAAGGAAATCTTGGAAAAATACTTAGAGTGGAGGAATCGGGATGAAGCTTGGTGGATAGAATAAACAAATGTCCTTGATACGTGATTGACAGAATTTTATTGTACTCGCTCTCTTTGGAGGAGTTGGGGGGAGGGGCTCAGTGATTTGGCGAGTTTGGTGCTTCTGGACGTCCTAGGACGATGAAAATTGGTCCTGGGGTGTAATTTTGAAAATTGAGGCATTTGTAACTTACGAAAGGGTGACCAGATCTTAATGAAATTTGATATTTAGAAGGATCTTGTGCTTTAAAGTTCTAATTTTAAATTCCGACCAGATCCTGTGACATTGGGGGGAGTTGGAGGGAGAAACTGGAATTCTTGGAAAACGTGAAAATTGGGGTATTTTTATCTTACGAATAGATGATCGGATCATAAATAAATTTGATTTTTAGAAGGAATTCATGTCTCAGAGCTCTAATTTCAAATCCCGACCAGATCTTTTGACATTGGGGGGAGTTGGAGAAGGAAATCTTGGAAAAATACTTGGAGTGGAGGAATCGGGATGAAGCTTGGTGGATAGAATAAACAAATGTCCTTGATACGTGATTGACAGAATTTTATTGTATTCGCTCTCTTTGGAGGAGTTGGGGGGAGGGGTTCAGTGATTTGGCGAGTTTGGTGCTTCTGGACGTCCTAGGACGATGAAAATTGGTAGACGTGTCAGGGAGCTAAACAATTTGACTTGATAAAGTCGTTTTCCCAGATTCGACCATCTGGGGGGCTAAAAGGAAAGGAAAAATTAGAAAAAATTAGGTATTTATAACTTACGAGTGGGTGATCGGTTCTTAATGAATTTTGATATTTAGAAGGACATCGTGACTCAGAGCTCTTCTTTTAAATCCTGACCGGCATTAAGCCTCTTATTTTGCTTTTTAAATCAATCTATTGATTCATAGAATTTAGTCAGAGCTCATGCCATATGATCTCTTGGGTCTTAGCTCTTCTCGCCTCGGTTCTTAATAAATTTTTATATTTAGAAGGACATCGTGACTCAGAGCTCTTCTTTTAAATCCCGACCGGCATTAAGCCTCTTATTTTGCTTTTTAAATCGATCTATTGATTCATAGAATTTAGTCAGAGCTCATGCCATATGATCTCTTGGCTCTTAGCTCTTCTCGCCTCGTCACAAGCGCCATATGAGCTCTTAGCTGTTGTTTTTACTTTGAAGTAAAACTACCTCAGTTATATGGTAGTAGGTTTATATTAACATCTATTTTATATATTTGTAAGGGACCATCAATTCAAATCTTCAGACCTCCCCCTTTTTTTGGCTATATCACTCGACTGATCGAACGTCTGACAACCTTAAGAGTTTCTTTGGGTTTTATAATAACTCAAAATTAAGTCCGTTAAGTTTTAAAGTGCTCAAATTTAAACTCTTATTCGAAATTTTAAAAATATTGTAAAAATTGAAAACTTGTTGAGTGACATTTTGAGTTTTTGAAAGTAAAAAAGTTAGAGCTGGTTTGATTAAAAAAAAAAAAAAAAAAAAAAAAAAAAAAAAAAAAAAAAAAAAAAAAAAAAAAAAAAAAAAAAAAAACGTGTTCTCAAGGAAGCGCTCTGGAGGTGCATAATTAAATAGCTGTATAAAAAAGGCAAAGGATACGGCATTAGACTTTACAGTCCCTACCGGCGGTGCTGATCTCTGTTTCTTGGCCCTTCAGCCAGGAAGTGCAATGGGGGGCTGGGGGCCAACCATCCTGTGCTTTCGCACTCCCTTCCTGTTTACCTTCCCCAGATTTCTTCAGGTACCCATTTAGAGCTGGGTCGACTCTGGCTAGGCTTACAGAGTCACGCCACTGACCCCCGTCCCAAACCGAATAATTGGGTACACTGGGATTCGAACCCGTGTCCTTTCAGACAAAGGATCCCAAATCCAAATAGCTGTATACTTTCATATATATATATTATTTATTTTCTTTTAGTTGTATTTTTTCCCTGGTCGTTTCCTGTGGAAGGACGGTCCACTGAAAATTGAAAGTTCTAGCTACCTTTTTAAGATTCAAAAGTGCCCAAAGGGCAATTAGCGTCATTTCCTTGCCCTTTTTGCTACCCAGCCCCCTAAATCCTTTAGTCATCTGATCAGCTGTTGAAATAGTCATTTTATTCAAAATACTCAACAATAAACATGTACCCGTGGAAGACATGAATCCCTATAGCCTCGAGGGCAAGGCTTGTAAATACTGCAAATTGGCGGTTGTTTACTTATGGATTTTGTAATTGAAAAGGGGAGGCTTGTTTGATGTTGGGTATGTAATTGGCTCCAAATTTCAGGCATCGTTTTCCGAATCAGAAGGATCAAAAATTTTGTTTTGGGCTGGGGTATGAGCAAGGAAAAGTGTTTCAGGGCCAGGGCCCTCCCCCCTCCAAAGGAGGAGTCCAAAAAAGAAATCAAAACTGTTTTTCTCAACCAGGTCGAAACTTGTGTCCTTCAAACTTGCGATACTTCATACTTCATTCAGTCTTCGACCTATATGGATGAAAACCAGTTTATATTGGTTGGTTAACTTACAGAGGATTATTGTTTGGATATTTATTTCATTGCGCAACTATTGAAATTGTGTACAATGCTATATAGTGCTGTGAACAATTTGCTTTTGATAATTGGATAATTAAAATCGTGTACGCAACTATTTAAGTTGTGTAACGTGCTGTTAACAATTTGCTTTTAATAATTGGATTTTGGATAATTAAAATTGTGTACGCAACTTCTGAATATATATCTTGTGAGTATTACTACCTGATTTGCTATTGTTTTTACTGACAACTATTGTGGCCCCGCCCACGAATTTTGATGAAATTTGATCATTTCACCGGATGATGCCAGGTGAAAGACTTGTCTTGAATCCCGTGTTGAATTTCATTTCACGGGCTAGAAATGCAGGTTGTTCAGCTGATAATATTGTAAAAATTGCTTGCGATTTTTTCAAAGGAGATATGTTAATTGAAGCAAAGAAGATTTTGTGGGCTGACGCCTCTATTACTAGGGTAACTGAGCGCCCCAAAGTGACTGATAATGTAAGTGATATGGTTCGAGCCTTTGATCTTTGTGATGAGAAAAAGATCAGCCTACCTCAGTATCTGATTTTCGAGCCAGATCAGGTCCCATGTGTGCCAGGGGAGACAACAGCTACGTTAACTCGAAAGGTTAATGAACTCTACATGGAATTTAAAAGCTTTGCTGAGCACCATAAAGCAAGGTCAGTCGTGCAAACTATTCCTGATATGAAACCTCCCCCACCCACAAAACCGTCCTATTCAGTTATTGTGAAAAATCCACCGAAAAACTTGAATAATCCTGACGCTCGAAAAGATTTCCTGGATAAAGCTTGTGGGGGTGTCAGTTCAAGCATAGTTGTTTTGAGGCCTAGGAGGGATGCATGGCAAGTAGTTCTGTCGGACAAGGGTGCCGCCAATACTTTGGCAGATGCATTAAGCAAAGTAGACCAATCCATGAATGCTAAAGTGAAGAGTCCTGCCTTTTTCGGTATAGTACGCCGAGTGCCTGACGGAACATCTAAAAGTGACCTATGTGATCTCGCTAATAACTGTATAGAAGTTGTTCAGTTAGGAAGTACGAGGTCTTTTCGATTAAAGTTTGAGTCACGTGACCACCTAAACTATGCCACTGAGAATCCCCTTGTTATTGGTTACGAGCGTCTACCTATAACTGAGTACAAGTTTTTGCCTACCCAGTGCTACAAATGCCAGTGCTACGGCCATACTGCGAATAACTGTAAAGCTTCCCCGAGATGCTCTAAATGTGCTGGTGACCACCAGAACTCCAAAGAAAACCCGTGTCAACTTGTCATGAAATGTGCTCTCTGTGGCTCCTCCGACCGCCCCTGTTATTCGTATAAATGTCCAGAAGCACAGAAACTACTGCTTAAGAAATGAACAGTCAAACAAACACAAGTACAAGTACTTTACAAGATTTTACGTTTCTTAATAATTTGTCACTGTGCAATAATGTTGTTTTTAATTATTACGATGACCAAACTAATCTGTCCACCAACACCTTAGCTAGCCCCGATAGCCCTTTAAACCAAATTAACTGTAAATATCTCGACACTTTTGATTTTGTGAAAAATGTGAAACCTAAGCTAATGGAAGAGACCAAACTTAATGTAATTTGCTTTAATATCAGAAGCATACGGGATAAGTGGGCTAATTTTAAAGATTTAATTTTAACAAATGGTTACTGCCCTTTCGACGTAATTGGAATAACGGAGACGTGGCTTTCAGAAATTGATGATACTAATGAATTTTCCCTCACTGGCTTTCAAGCTATTCATATTGAAAGAAAATTAACCAAGTCCTCTGGCGGCATTTCTCTTTACATCCGATCAAGTCTAAAATTCACCAGACTATTCGATTGTGAATTCTTGTTCTCGCAACCTATAAATAATAGATGCATTTATTCAATAATCGTCGACATAAGTGTAGACGAGAATTCTTTTATTTTTTCGTTATTTTATAAACCACCCTCATTTCCGACACCTTTCTTTTGTAATCAGTTTGATGATTTTTCTAGTTTTATTAATTTACCACAAAAGAAGGCAATAGTTTTTGGGGACTTCAATTGTAATTTATTAAATGTTAGCAATAACAATGATAGTGATACCTTCTTTGAAACATTTACCTCAAGTGGTCTTCTTCCCACAATCCTTTTTCCTACTAGAGTTGATCCCATGAGGTCTACCGCTACTTTAATTGATAACATTTTTGTATCCACTTCCCTGGGAAACCACCTGTCCTCCAAAATAATATTTTCTGACCTGTCAGATCACTTTCCAATCTATCTTTCCTTACCCTCCCTATCAGCTACTCAACCCCGTAGAACTAATACCCCTACGTCTAATAGAATATATAATACTGTGAATATGAACCGGTTCACGGATTGTTTGAAATCCTTCGACTGGTCCAAGACTTTGGATTGTCAGGATGTTAATTCAGCCACAAGTAGTTTCACACAGGGATTGAGTGATCTTATTAGTTCAACCTTTCCAGTTCGTAAATCAAACCGAAAAACTACCCATATACGCCCCTGGATGTCAAATAGCCTGATAATCTCTTCATACCGAAAAAATGACCTATATAAGTTAGCTTGCAAAACCAGTAACGTTATTGACCTGACTAATTATAAAAATTACAAAAACATATATACCAATCTCATCCGGGAAGCAAAGAAAAATTATTATTATTCAAAAATCTCTCACTGCAAAGGGAACTTGCAAAAAATTTGGTCTACAATAAATGAAATCCTTTCAAAAAAAAAGGAATTCAAGATCTGTTCCTATTAATCTTAGGGACATCAGTGGCAGATTAATTGACCCAATTTTAGTACCGGATGCTTTTAATAATTATTTCACTAATATTCCAAATGCTAACTCCTGTTCCTTCTCACAGTCAGTACACCCTAGCAAGAATCCCAGATCCATATTTTTCTCTCCAACTGATCGCAAAGAGGTGCTTCAAGTTATCGTATCTCTCTCTAATAGTAGTACACCTGACTTCTTTGGCATAAGTAATAAGCTTCTTAGGACCGTATCTTCCTATATTTGTGAACCCATTGTGCACATAGCAAACCTGTCTATGACCAATGGAGTCTTCCCAGAAATATTTAAATCAGCAATTGTTATCCCGATTCATAAAAAAGGCGATCCGTCTGAGATAAGCAATTATCGTCCAATCTCACTTCTCCCAGTTATATCTAAGGTGCTCGAGAGAATTATATTCCGACGTCTTTCTCCCTTTGTATTTGGGAATCAGTCATCAGATTCGTTGATTTCTCCTCATCAATATGGCTTCCGTGCCAAATTTTCAACTGCTCATGCACTAATAGACGCCACACAGTTTATACGTTCCCAACTTGACCTTAAAAATACTGTATTGGGCTTATTTCTGGATTTTTCAAAGGCCTTTGACATGGTTGATCACAGTGTTTTATTAAGTAAACTCAATAACCTAGGGATTCGCGGAGTTCCTTTCTCATGGTTCGGCTCTTATCTCTCTGGTAGAGTACAGAGTGTGAGACTGGGCGGGGTGACTTCACATCCCCTACCTGTCCGGAGGGGCGTCCCACAGGGCTCTGTTCTTGGTCCAATACTTTTTCTCCTTTATATTAATGATTTGATTACGGACCTGGGCCCATCAGTGCACCCAGTACTTTTTGCTGACGATAGCAACTTTTTCATCACCGGTCCTAATTTACCATCCGTCGTCACCTCTACTCAAACCCTTCTGAATAGAGTACAGGAGTGGTGTCTCGTTAACTGCATGACCATTAACAGGAAGAAAAGTCAGGTGGTATTATTTCAAACCCCTTACAAAAAAAATGAAGTTCAGCCAGCACTTGGCCTAAAATATTCTACCAATCTCCTCCCGCAGGTCGAAGTTGCCAAGTTTCTTGGTGTCCACATAGACTCCTGCCTATCATTTGCAACACATGTGTCCTATGTTAGAGCCATAATTTTGCGACAGGTAAGTATAATTAATCGTGTGAATTATTTTCTTCCTCTCGATATCCTTGTCACCCTTTATTATTCTTTTATTTACCCATATATCTCATACTGCGGATCTGTATGGGGCAATACTTATCCTTCAGTTACCAATAAATTAAAATCTGCTCAAAACCGTGCCGTCAAAGCAGTGTTTCGGTTGCCACGACTATATCCCACCAAGGACTTGTACTCCGATTTTGGTATTATCCCTTTTGAACAAATCATCAAAAAGTTAAATCTATCCCTTGCATATTCCGCTTACCATAAAAATCTTCCTCCCCACTTATTAACTTATTTTAATAGTAATAATTCTGAAGGCCACTGTCTCCGTTCATCCAACCGTTCCTTCATTGTCCCCAGGTGTATCTCTAGTTCCGCACAGCGATCCCCAATTTATAAATCTATAATTCAATGGAATGTAATACCCTCCAGTGTCGAGCTATTCACAAGTTTTCGGACGCTATATAATAATGTACTAAAATCTTGATATTATATTTCTCTAAATGTTTGTTCAATTTGCTTTAATTACCCTTGTTTTCTCTTTTTTTTTCTTTTTTTTTCTTCTCTCTCTTTTTCATTTACAATTTTTTGTTGTTTTGGTCCTTAACAAGTTCGCTTCTAGGATCTTTATTATTATTGTTGTTATGTGTTTTCTTTTTGAATAAATTGATTGAATTGAATTGAATTGAATATACGGAGTAATTTCTGTTCGTTTTAAGTTTAATGTCGCTCCTTACTTTCCGTTACAAAAACTTGTTTTTTTATTTAATTTCTGGACGTTTTTGTATTAATGCATGTTTTGATCTTGGCTCTGCGCACATAAATAATTATAACGAAATTTGCACATTAATTAATTGCAATTAATCGGATGATTTTGAGAAAAAAAGCGAAGGAGGAGGCCTAGTTGCCCTCCAAGTTTTTGATTAAAAAAAAGTAACTAGAACTTTTAATTTTTTACAAACGTTTTCATTGGTAAAAAATATACGTAACTTACGAATTAACTTACGTAACGAACTTTTATATTCGTATGTTTTTATTGTGTATGAGGGGGTTAAACCATCGTCGATACCTCGCACTTTAAATTACCTCTGAATCACAAAGGCCGTAGAATAAATAGTTGAAATTACTAAAAATACTTTAGCGTAAAGAGTGAGGTATAACGAGGAGGTAAACCACTCATATGCGTAATAATTTTTGTTCGTTTTAAGTTTTAATGCTTCTCCTTACTTTCATTAGAAAAAAATATTCGTATTTATTTTTTATTGTTTTTTCAAATAAAGCTAGAAAATCCTGCTTTATTTTTTACAAACGTTTTTATTGGTAAAAAATATACGTAACTTACGAATTAACTTACGTAACGAACTTCTATATCATTCTCCCCCATTCTCCTCCCATGTAACCCCCCCCCCTCAACTCTCCCCCCTAAACCAAAAACATCCCCCTGAAAACGTCTGTACACTTCCCAGTAACCATTACTATATGTAAACAAGAAGTTTTCAACTTGCAAAGTTGAAGTTTTCAACTTGCAGCCCCTCCCACGGGGACTGCAGGGGAGTAAGTCGTCCTTAAAGACATAGTCATTAGGTTTTTCGACTATGGTGAATAAAATGGCTATCTCAGAATTTTGATCTGGTGACTTTGGGAAAAAAATGAGCCTGGGAGGGGGCCTAGGTGTCCTCCAATTTTTTTGGTCACTTAAAAAGGGCAATAGAACTTTTAATTTCCGTTAGAATGAGCCTTCTCGCAAGATTCTATGACCACTCAGGGGATACAATCACCCCTGGAAAAAAAAAGAAAAGAAAAAAAAAACAAAAAAATAAACACGCATCCATGGTCTGTCTTCTGGCAAAAAATGCGAAATTCCACGTTTATTGTAGATAGGAGCTTGAAACCTCTACAATAAGGGTCTCTGGTAAGCTGAATCTGATGGTATGGTTTTCGTTAAGATTGTATGACTTTTAGGAGGTGTTTCCCCCTATTTTCTAAAACGAGGCAAATTTTCTCAGGCTCGTAACTTTTGATGAGTATAACTGATCTTGATGAAACTTGTATATTTAAAATCAGCATTAAAATACAATTCTTTTGATGTAACTATTGGCATCAAAATTCCATTTTTTAGAGTTTCGGCTGCTATTGAGCCGGGTCGCTCCTTACTGCAGTTCGTTACCACGAACTGTTTGATATAGATATTTTCACGATTTCTATTCTTTTTACCTTTTTTATATTTTTGTGATCGAACT
Source organism: Artemia franciscana (assembly GCF_032884065.1). Lineage (NCBI taxonomy): Eukaryota > Metazoa > Arthropoda > Branchiopoda > Anostraca > Artemiidae > Artemia > Artemia franciscana. The sequence continues at coordinate 39,005,891 of NC_088868.1, forward strand.
TCAGTATAGATTGTATCTGATTCCGGTATGATTTTTCTCAAAAAAAAAAAAAAAAAAAAAAAAAAATCTTGTAATCCAGCTAACACGGTAACAACGACTTCACGTGGTGCAATCATCTAGCCATGTAGTGTTATAGATTTATTAGAATAGACAGCTCTCTCAAAAGCTATACAGGCTATTGCAGCTAAATAACGATTTCGTAACAAAGACCTTCCATCCCATTTCGCTTGCACAAAGTTTTTACTTTTCCATTGGTCCTTTCTTCTAGTAAGAAACAGTGCACAAGTTTCCTGGCTTTGCAAACAACAGTGGAAGAAAAAATCAAAGGAAATTAGTATTCATTAGTAGCCACAACCCAAGACAAACGACGAGTAAAAATAATAAAAAGATACATAATCTAAATAAAGCCAAAAATAAATCTTCAACGCTGAAAGCAAACAAAGTGAATTGTCCTTTCTTTCTTCTTTTTTTGAGGAAAAGAAATGCATATCAACATCACAGAGCATGATTAAAACGACCCTGAAGAAAATGTTCAGTAGAAATTGAACACAATCGGGTTTTGTTTTCAATATTGCCAGGTCAAAAACTTCATGAGTATTTCAAAATGACAGCTCAGAAATAGAGCTAATAGAGCCAATTTACCGGGTCGTAAGCATTTTCTGGATTGAACCTCATTTGATTAAAAAAAAAATCGTATAAAAAAGTCCATCTCTCGGGCTATAGCCAACCTCCTACCCCAATGTAAGATTCACATAAAGACTGCACCTGCTACGAGCATGTCTTGACGAATTGACGAAGTCAATGAATTGACGAGTCAATTCTAGTCGAACATACATTTTTACGTGTGTACGAGGAAGTGGTGTGTCTAGGAAGGGAGAGGGGGTAGATTAAGGGATAAACTTGCCCCCAGGCGCAGTATTAACGGTGCGTCATTAAAATATATTTCATGGATGATGAAGTATGTCTTTACAACTTACGCTCTTAACGGAAAAGGGGTGCAAAAAAGTGACATTGCCTCCAGGAACTGGAAAATCCACCTTATTGGTAATACGTGGGAGGCTATTTCCATGTAGTAACTTCTCATGGGGAAGAGAATTTCAACGAAGGGGCACATGATTTTCTAGCATTATTTGAAAAAACAATGAAAAAATAATTATGAAAAGTTTTTTACTGAAAGTAAGGAGCAGCATTACAACTTAAAACGAACAAAAATAATTACGCATATGAGGGATTTACCTCCTCGTAATACCTCACTCTTTACGGTAAAGTATTTTTAGTAATTTCAACTATTTATTCTACGGCCTTTGTGATTCAGAGGTCCTTCTTAAGGAATTGGGACACAATTTAAGCTTTAGTGTGAAGAGCGAGGTTTCGACGAGGGGTGAACCCCCTCATATACGCAATACAAACATACGAATATAGAAGTTAGTTACGTAAGTTAATTCGTAAGTTACGTATATTTTTTACCAATGAAAACGTTCGTAAAAAATTAAAAGTTCTAGTTCTCTTTTAAAGTAGTCAAAAATTGGAGGGCAACTAGGCCCCCTCCCTCTCTCTTTTTTCTCAAGATCCTCCAACTAATTGCAATTAATCAATATGCAAATTTCGCTTTAATTATTTATGTGCGGAGAGCCAAGATCAAAACATGCATTAATTCAAAAACATCCAGAAATTAAATAAAAAAACAAGTTTTTTTAAATGAAAGAAAGGAGCAACATTAAAACTTAAAACGAACAGAAATTACTCCGTATATGAAAGGGGCTTTTCCTTCTCAACGCCCCGCTCTTTACGCTAAACTTTAGCGTAAAGAGCTAAACTTTAGCGTAAAGAGCGGGGCGTTGAGAAGGAAAAACTTTAGCGTAAAGAGCTAAACTTTAGCGTAAAGAGCGGGGCGTTGAGAAGGAAAAGCTCCTTTCATATACGGAGTAATTTCTGTTCGTTTTAAGTTTTAATGTCGCTCCTTACTTTCATTTAAAAAAACTAGTTTTTATGGCACTTGGTATTAACCAAGTGACATATAGCAGTCGCCAATTCTGTCGGTCTGTCGGTCTGTCTGTCGGTCTGTCTGTCTGTCGGTCCCGGTTTTGCTACTTTAGGCACTTCCAGGTAAGCTAGGACGATGAAATTTGGCAAGCGTATCAGGGACCGGACCAGATTAAATTAGAAATAGTTTTATATAATAGTTTTATTAATAATAGTTTTATTAATTAATATCATTAATATTTATTAATAGTTTTATTAATAGTTTTATATTAGAATAATTATATATCGTTTTTCCGATTTGACCATCTGGGGGGGGGGGAGTGGGGGCCCAGTTAATTCGCAAACAATAGAAAAAATGAAGTATTTTTAACTTATCAGCGGGTGATTGGATCTTAATGAAATTTGATGTTTGGAATGATATTGTGTCTCAGAGCTCTTATTTTAAATCCCGACCGGATCTGATGACATTGGGGGGAGTTGGAGGGGGAAAACCTAAAGTCCCGGTTTTGCTACTTTAGGCACTTCCAGGTAAGCTAGGACAATGAAATTTGGCAAGCATATCAGGGACCGGACCAGATTAAATTAGAAATAGTCGTATTCCCAATTTGACCATCTGGGGGGGGAGTAGGGGCCGGTTAATTCGGAAAAATAGAAAAACTGAAGTATTTTTAACTTATGAGCGGGTGATTGGATCTTAATGAAATTTGATGTTTGGAATGATATTGTGTTTCAGAGCTTTTATTTTAAATCCCGACTGGGTCTGATGACATTGGGGGGAGTTGGAGGGGGGAAACCTAAAATCTTGGAAAACACTTAGAGTAGAGGGATCGGGATGAAACTTGATGGGAAAAATAAGCGCAAGTCCCAGATACATGATTGACATAATCGGAACTGATTTGCTCTCTTTGGGGTAGTTGGGGGGGGGAGTAATTCTTAAAAATTAGAAAAATTAGGTATTTTCAACTTACGAACGGGTGATCGGATCTCAATGAAATTTGATGTTTAGAAGTATATTGTGTCTTAGAGCTCTTATTTTAAATCCCGACCGGATCTGGTGATGGGGGCGGGGAGTTGGGAGGGGGAAACCTAAAACTTGGAAAACACTTAGAGTGGAGGGATCGGGATGAAACATGGTGGGAAAAATAAACACAAGTCCTAGATAGATGATTGACATAAACGGAGTGGATCCACTCTCTTTTGGATAGTTGGGGGGGGGGGGGGGTATTTCTGAAAAAATAAAAAAATGAGGTATTTTTAACTTACGAACGGGTGATCGGATCTCAATGAAATTTGATATTTAGAAGGATATCGTGGCTCAGAGCTCTTATTTAAAACCCGACCGGATCTGGTGACATTGGGGGGGGGCGGCGAGTTGGGAGGGAGAAACCTAAAAATCGGAAAACACTTAGAGTGGAGGGATCGGGATGAAACTTGGTGGAAAAAAACACGAGTCCTAGATACATGATTGACATAACCACAACGGATCCGCTCTCTTTGGGGTAGTAGGGGGGGGGTTAATTCTGAAAAATTAGAAAAAATGAGGTATTTTTAACTTACGAACGGGTGATTGGATCTCCATGAAATTTGTTTTTTAGAAGGATATCGTGTCTCAAAGCTCTTATTTTAAATCCTGACCGGATCTGGTGACATTGGGGGAAGTTTGGGGTGGGGAGCCCTAAAATGATGGGAAACGCTTAGATTGGAGGGATTGGGATGAAACTTGGTTGGAAAAATAAGCAGAGGTCTTGCATACGTGATTTACATAATTAGAACGGATCCGATCAATTGCGAGGGGGAAGGGGTAATTCTGAAAAATAAGAAAAATGACGTATTTTTAACTTACGAAGGAGTGATCGGGTCTTCATGAAACTTCATATTTAGAAGGACCTCGTAACTCCGATATCTTATTTTAAATCTCAACCGGATCAAGCGTAATTGGGGGGGGGGGCAGTTGGGGGGACCGGGAATCTTAGAAAATACTTAAAGCGGTGAGATCAGGATGAAACTGGATGGGAAGAATAGAAACCTGTCTAAGATACGTGACTGACATAACTGGACCGGATCTGCTCTCTTTGGTGGAATTGGGGGGGAGGGGGGTAATTTTGAAAATTGAGGTATTTGTAACTTACGAAAGGGTGACCAGATCTTAATGAAATTTGATATTTAGAAGGATCTTGTGCTTTAAAGTTCTAATTTCAAATTCCGACCAGATCCTGTGACATTCGGGGGAGTTGGAGGGGGGAACCAGAATCCTTGGAAAACATGAAAATTGGAGTATTTATATCTTACGAATAGATGATCGGATCGTAATGAAATTTGATTTTTAGAAGGAATTCATGTCTCAGAGCTCTTATTTCAAATCCCGACCAGATCTTTTGACATTGTGGGGATTAGGAGGGGGAAATCTTGGAAAAACACTTGGAGTGTAGGAATCGGGATGAAGCTTGGTGGATAGAATAAACATATGTCCTTGATACGTGATTGACAGAATCGTACTGAATTCGCTCTCTTTGGGGGAGTTGGGGGGAGGGGCTCAGTGATTTGGCGAGTTCGTTGCTTCTGGACGTGCTAGGGCGATGAAAATTGGTAGGCGTGTCAGGGAGCTGCACAATTTGACTTGATGAAGTCGTTTTCCCAGATTCGACCATCTGGGGGGCAAAAGGGATAGGAAAAATTAGAAAAAATTAGGTATTTATAACTTACGAGTGGGTGATAGGATATTAATGAATTTTGATATTTAGAAGGACTTTGTGACTCAGAGCTCTTATTTTAAATCTTGACCGGTATTAAGCCTCTTATTTTCCTTTTTAAATCAATCTATTGATTCATAGAATTTTGTTAGAGCTCATACCATATGATCTCTTGGCTCTTAGCTCTTCTCGCCTCGTCACAAGTGCCATATGAGCTCTTAGCTCTTGTTTTAATTTAATTTCTGAACGTTTTTGAATCAATGCATGTTTTGATTTTGGCTCTCCGCAGAGGAATAATTAAAACAAAATTTGTATATATTTTTTTTTGGCTAAATGGCTTTCTCATCATTTTGATCGAATGATTTTGGGGAAAGAAGTTACTTCGAGAGAAAAAAAGTAATTTGATGTAACAATCGACAGGTTTCAACCTTTTTTGCGTGGTTTCAACAGAAAAAAGGTAAATTTTCCACATGTTTTATGCTTAATAATAGTTCCTCAGAAAAAAAAAATTGATAAGGATAGCCGATAAACTATTACGCATTACACCTCAGGTAGTCGGTAGTAGTCCAACAGACTGCACCCATTGATTTCGATTAGAAGCAGTTGCTGCTGCAGTATGCTGATTAGTGTATGCTGATTGTTGATGATCAGGTTATTAACCTTGAATCACGTCAGCATTTCAAAATTGTTACTTACTATTGGCTAAAAAATATAAATTAAATCACTAACTGTTAATATAACTTTTTATACATTTGAAGTTGTACAAACGGTTTATTGTAAATTATTTCTTGGCTTTGTTTTGAAATAAATTTGAAAAAAGTTTCTAGTTACGCTGTATTGTGCAAATTTTTTTATTCTTAACAATTTGTACATTACAATTCAAAAATATTAGTTAAGAGAGAATTTCCTAATCTATTGCTTTAAATGTTGACCATTTGATATGTTCCCGAAGGGCTCTTTTTCAATAAGTCAGTGCGAATAGGTGAATGCTTGATGACTAAACATTCCTTTATTAACTAAAAACATTTAACGATGTATTAGTAGTTTGAAACGTCTCAGAATTTGATGAAACAATTAACAGGTTTCAACTTTTTTGTGTGGTTTCAACAGAAAAAGGGTAAATTTTCCAAATGATGCATGCTTAAAAATTGTTTTTCTGTAGGTATTGGTTTAGAAAAAAAAAACTTTGATGACGATAGCCGATAAACTATTACACATGTATTTAAAAATACTGTATATCTCGATTACTTTCACTGCTTCCAGTTTTCCGTACAATTTTCTAGAAAATGGATAGTCTGAAAGCGTTATTACCACACAAGGCAAACATTCGGAGATGAGATTAAAATTCAGATTAAACGGTTTTTTGCAATTGCTTGTAGTTGTATGCCACATAAGTTGCCCTTTTCTGTCATATCAGAAGTCAGTTGAGGAGAACTACACATAGAGAAATATTTACCTATAAAATCACACGAAATATTTTTTGGGATGTAGTAAATTTTATACCGTGGTAATGCTTTTTAAAGACCCTCAATAGTAGCATTATTTTTACTAGACAAGGAAACCCTGAATATACCCATTCGACAAAAAATATGTCCAGTTCACAGCACTGGGTTCAAATATCAAACCCTTTTCGAAGCCCCAAGTAAAAAAATACTGTCGTTAAACAGTTCCAATGTAAAAGCTCTTCGAAAACTGGTAATTCGTCTCAAATGCTTAATGTTTTATTTTATTTTAGTCAATGCTTAAAAAAAACAATTAATTCGTGGAACTAGATCCCTGTGCAGCTCAACTGTATTTGACTGAACCCTCGTGCAACTAAATAACCCTTTAACTGAGCCCCATGAATCCCAGCCCAAGTGCAGCTCAGCCCCATTAAACTGAACCCTCTTCTGACAGCTCAATCAAGTTAAAATAAGCCTTTGTTCCACTGAACCCCCAATTAAATACACCCTCTCTTGACTTAATCCTTATCTAACTCACAAATATTTAAATTAAACCGTTTTTCAATGAACTCAACCCAAGGTATAAGAATATGTTTGAACTAATACTGATTGTGTTGCGATAGCAACACTTTGGTTTTGCTGGTTTTTTTTTATCTTTTTTTTCCTTGCACCCTGATTTCAGCTTTTTCCTAGAAAGTGGTAAGGGTCCAACCTCTGCGGTTTTTACGAAAAGTGTTCACTTTAGGCCGCATTGATGAATTTGACTTTGCATTTTGGAAAGTCTCGTAGAGCTCTTGTCTGAGGTCAAAAAGGATGGTTTTTGCTTGTCCTTGAGCCCGAGCGTTTAGTGTGTGAAGTGACTTGGAGTTTTATAACCTGTGTCAGAGAGAACTAACTGAAGTTATGCAGTCAAGCTTTCGTTTCATCAAACCATGTTTCTGCTTTCGAGTGGAAGGCTCCGTTTTAGCAGGCAAGCAGGCAGGCACCAGTTTTAAATTGAAGATAGAATAAAATTTATAAGTGTTAAATATATGCGGCAGTTACCCGGCCCCACAGCCAATATCTCTTCTTTGAGTGATAAATAGAGATATTTACAGAAAAAAGTGGGGACCGATAGTGCTGCCATCTGTCGTTTCTACCCATTTCTGTTCGTGATTTCAACTGAGGTTATCATTCTGTTTTTCGCCCTTGGGATTTTAAAAATCCCAAGGATTTTTAAAATTCAATTTTAAAAATCTATACTATTAAAATTCATCAACAATAGAGTCTATCCATAAATTATTTATAGAGAAAACATAAAAGTGATTCAATAATTAAACATATTGCTGAGAGATATAACAGAGCAGAAGTACACATAGACTGACTAGGAGAAATTACTAGTAAACAAAAACTTTCTCGAAGTTGATTTCCTTTTCCAGTTCTCCCATTAATAGCGTTCTCCAAATTCAAGTAACTTGGAAAGTTACTTGATTTCACCATAATTAACTTAAAAAAAAGTTCCCAAAACAAAAGTTTTTCAAAGAAAAGTAAGGAGTCGTATTAAAACTTAAAACAAGCAGACCTAAAGTCATATAATAATTCAAACTTAAAGCAAAGAGAAACAAGGACTTATCAATCAATCAATTATCAATCAATTTATTCAAAAAGAAAACACATAACAACAATAATAATAAAGATCCTAGAAGCGAACTAAGGATCCTAGGACCAAAACAACAAATAATTGTAAATGAAAAAGAGAGAGAAGAAAAAAAAAGAAAAAAAAGAGAAAACAAGGGTAATTAAAGCAAATTGAACAAACATTTAGAGAAATATAATATCAAGATTTTAGTACATTATTATGTAGCGTCCGAAAACTTGTGGATAGCTCGACACTGGAGGGTATTACATTCCATTGAATTATAGATTTATAAATTGGGGATCGCTGTGCGGAACTAGAGATACACCTGGGGACAATGAAGGAACGGTTGGATGAACGGAGACAGTGGCTTTCAGAATTATTACTATTAAAATAAGTTAATAAGTGGGGAGGAAGATTTTTATGGTAAGCGGAATATGCAAGGGATAGATTTAACTTTTTGATGATTTGTTCAAAAGGGATAATACCAAAATCGGAGTACAAGTCCTTGGTGGGATATAGTCGTGGCAACCGAAACACTGCTTTGACGGCACGGTTTTGAGCAGATTTTAATTTATTGGTAACTGAAGGATAAGTATTGCCCCATACAGATCCGCAGTATGAGATATATGGGTAAATAAAAGAATAATAAAGGGTGACAAGGATTTCGAGAGGAAGAAAATAATTCACACGATTAATTATACTTACCTGTCGCAAAATTATGGCTCTAACATAGGACACATGTGTTGCAAATGATAGGCAGGAGTCTATGTGGACACCAAGAAACTTGGCAACTTCGACCTGCGGGAGGAGATTGGTAGAATATTTTAGGCCAAGTGCTGGCTGAACTTCATTTTTTTTGTAAGGGGTTTGAAATAATACCACCTGACTTTTCTTGCTGTTAATGGTCATGCAGTTAACGAGACACCACTCCTGTACTCTATTCAGAAGGGTTTGAGTAGAGGTGACGACGGATGGTAAATTAGGACCGGTGATGAAAAAGTTGCTATCGTCAGCAAAAAGTACTGGGTGCACTGATGGGCCCAGGTCCGTAATCAAATCATTAATATAAAGGAGAAAAAGTATTGGACCAAGAACAGAGCCCTGTGGGACGCCCCTCCGGACAGGTAGGGGATGTAAAGTCACCCCGCCCAGTCTCACACTCTGTACTCTACCAGAGAGATAAGAGCCGAACCATGAGAAAGGAACTCCGCGAATCCCTAGGTTATTGAGTTTACTTAATAAAACACTGTGATCAACCATGTCAAAGGCCTTTGAAAAATCCAGAAATAAGCCCAATACAGTATTTTTAAGGTCAAGTTGGGAACGTATAAACTGTGTGGCGTCTATTAGTGCATGAGCAGTTGAAAATTTGGCACGGAAGCCATATTGATGAGGAGAAATCAACGAATCTGATGACTGATTCCCAAATACAAAGGGAGAAAGACGTCGGAATATAATTCTCTCGAGCACCTTAGATATAACTGGGAGAAGTGAGATTGGACGATAATTGCTTATCTCAGACGGATCGCCTTTTTTATGAATCGGGATAACAATTGCTGATTTAAATATTTCTGGGAAGACTCCATTGGTCATAGACGGGTTTGCTATGTGCACAATGGGTTCACAAATATAGGAAGATACGGTCCTAAGAAGCTTATTACTTATGCCAAAGAAGTCAGGTGTACTACTATTAGAGAGAGATACGATAACTTGAAGCACCTCTTTGCGATCAGTTGGAGAGAAAAACATGGATCTGGGATTCTTGCTAGGGTGTACTGACTGTGAGAAGGAACAGGAGTTAGCATTTGGAATATTAGTGAAATAATTATTAAAAGCATCCGGTACTAAAATTGGGTCAATTAATCTGCCACTGATGTCCCTAAGATTAATAGGAACAGATCTTGAATTCCTTTTTTTTGAAAGGATTTCATTTATTGTAGACCAAATTTTTTGCAAGTTACCTTTGCAGTGAGAGATTTTTGAATAATAATAATTTTTCTTTGCTTCCCGGATGAGTTTGGTATATATGTTTTTGTATTTTTTATAATTAGTCAGGTCAATAACGTTACTGGTTTTGCAAGCTAACTTATATAGGTCATTTTTTCGGTATGAAGAGATTATCAGGCTATTTGACATCCAGGGGCGTATATGGGTAGTTTTTCGGTTTGATTTACGAACTGGAAAGGTTGAACTAATAAGATCACTCAATCCCTGTGTGAAACTACTTGTGGCTGAATTAACATCCTGACAATCCAAAGTCTTGGACCAGTCGAAGGATTTCAAACAATCCGTGAACCGGTTCATATTCACAGTATTATATATTCTATTAGACGTAGGGGTATTAGTTCTACGGGGTTGAGTAGCTGATAGGGAGGGTAAGGAAAGATAGATTGGAAAGTGATCTGACAGGTCAGAAAATATTATTTTGGAGGACAGGTGGTTTCCCAGGGAAGTAGATACAAAAATGTTATCAATTAAAGTAGCGGTAGACCTCATGGGATCAACTCTAGTAGGAAAAAGGATTGTGGGAAGAAGACCACTTGAGGTAAATGTTTCAAAGAAGGTATCACTATCATTGTTATTGCTAACATTTAATAAATTACAATTGAAGTCCCCAAAAACTATTGCCTTCTTTTGTGGTAAATTAATAAAACTAGAAAAATCATCAAACTGATTACAAAAGAAAGGTGTCGGAAATGAGGGTGGTTTATAAAATAACGAAAAAATAAAAGAATTCTCGTCTACACTTATGTCGACGATTATTGAATAAATGCATCTATTATTTATAGGTTGCGAGAACAAGAATTCACAATCGAATAGTCTGGTGAATTTTAGACTTGATCGGATGTAAAGAGAAATGCCGCCAGAGGACTTGGTTAATTTTCTTTCAATATGAATAGCTTGAAAGCCAGTGAGGGAAAATTCATTAGTATCATCAATTTCTGAAAGCCACGTCTCCGTTATTCCAATTACGTCGAAAGGGCAGTAACCATTTGTTAAAATTAAATCTTTAAAATTAGCCCACTTATCCCGTATGCTTCTGATATTAAAGCAAATTACATTAAGTTTGGTCTCTTCCATTAGCTTAGGTTTCACATTTTTCACAAAATCAAAAGTGTCGAGATATTTACAGTTAATTTGGTTTAAAGGGCTATCGGGGCTAGCTAAGGTGTTGGTGGACAGATTAGTTTGGTCATCGTAATAATTAAAAACAACATTATTGCACAGTGACAAATTATTAAGAAACGTAAAATCTTGTAAAGTACTTGTACTTGTGTTTGTTTGACTGTTCATTTCTTAAGCAGTAGTTTCTGTGCTTCTGGACATTTATACGAATGACAGGGGTGGTCGGAGGAGCCACAGAGAGCACATTTCATGACAAGTTGACACGGGTTTTCTTTGGAGTTCTGGTGGTCACCAGCACATTTAGAGCATCTCGGGGAAGCTTTACAGTTATTCGCAGTATGGCCGTAGCACTGGCATTTGTAGCACTGGGTAGGCAAAAACTTGTACTCAGTTATAGGTAGACGCTCGTAACCAATAACAAGGGGATTCTCAGTGGCATAGTTTAGGTGGTCACGTGACTCAAACTTTAATCGAAAAGACCTCGTACTTCCTAACTGAACAACTTCTATACAGTTATTAGCGAGATCACATAGGTCACTTTTAGATGTTCCGTCAGGCACTCGGCGTACTATACCGAAAAAGGCAGGACTCTTCACTTTAGCATTCATGGATTGGTCTACTTTGCTTAATGCATCTGCCAAAGTATTGGCGGCACCCTTGTCCGACAGAACTACTTGCCATGCATCCCTCCTAGGCCTCAAAACAACTATGCTTGAACTGACACCCCCACAAGCTTTATCCAGGAAATCTTTTCGAGCGTCAGGATTATTCAAGTTTTTTGGTGGATTTTTCACAATAACTGAATAGGACGGTTTTGCGGGTGGGGGAGGTTTCATATCAGGAATAGTTTGCACGACTGACCTTGCTTTATGGTGCTCAGCGAAGCTTTTAAATTCCATGTAGAGTTCATTAACCTTTCGAGTTAACGTAGCTGTTGTCTCCCCTGGCACACATGGGACCTGATCTGGCTCGAAAATCAGATACTGAGGTAGGCTGATCTTTTTCTCATCACAAAGATCAAAGGCTCGAACCATATCACTTACATTATCAGTCACTTTGGGGCGCTCAGTTACCCTAGTAATAGAGGCGTCAGCCCACAAAATCTTCTTTGCTTCAATTAACATATCTCCTTTGAAAAAATCGCAAGCAATTTTTACAATATTATCAGCTGAACAACCTGCATTTCTAGCCCGTGAAATGAAATTCAACACGGGATTCAAGACAAGTCTTTCACCTGGCATCATCCGGTGAAATGATCAAATTTCATCAAAATTCGTGGGCGGGGCCACAATAGTTGTCAGTAAAAGCAATAGCAAATCAGGTAGTAATACTCACAAGATATATATTCAGAAGTTGCGTACACAATTTTAATTATCCAAAATCCAATTATTCAAAGCAAATTGTTAACAGCACGTTACACAACTTAAATAGTTGCGTACACGATTTTAATTATCCAATTATCAAAAGCAAATTGTTCACAGCACTATATAGCATTGTACACAATTTCAATAGTTGCGCAATGAAATAAATATCCAAACAATAATCCTCTGTAAGTTAACCAACCAATATAAACTGGTTTTCATCCATATAGGTCAAAGACTGAATGAAGACTGATCAAAGACTGAATGAAGACTGGTCAAAGACTGAATGCACCGCTCTTTACGCTAAACCGCACCGCTCTTTACGCTAAAGTTTCTTACTGTTTTAAAACGTAGAGTTAAAGAGAAAGGGTCAAACTTTAGCGTAAAGAGTGAGGTGTTGAGGAGGAAAACCCCTTTCATATACGGAGTAATTTCTGTTCGTTTTAATTTCGCTCCTTACTTTCCGTTACAAAAACTTTTTTTTTATTTAATATGATATAAGAGATGGCAAGAGAGAAGAGATACGGCATAAGTTCCGTTACGAAATCGTTAGCTTCCAGTCTTATTTACTTCCTGGGCAGGGACTGGGAAGCTTGTTACGAAATCGTTATTTAGCTGCCATGACCTGTATAGATTTTGAGAGAGCTGTCTATTCTAATAAATCTATAACACTACAAGGCTAGAACATTGCAACAATAGTTTTAATCTATCATAAGAATGCGATTTTGGAGGCTACTGCAGCGACTCCTTCGCGATTTGAATGTTTTTGAAGAAGAGATAGGCTAACCTTATAAGATTTTCAAAAATGTAAGTGAAGACTGCGCGATATAAAACCACGCCAAAGCCAAGGGTTTGGGTGCCTAAACCTACTGAATATTTATCTCAAAGTGTATAGTCTAAGTACCATTCACACTGGCCATAAGGGGAATATTTCGTCCTTGATTAGAGTATATGTCTTGACGTAAAGCATTCAGGGGTGTTTTCCCATCCCATAAAGATATGATCGGGTCCGAAAGCCCAACAAGGTGCCAAAAGATATTAATTATTACTTCTCACCACGGAGATTGAAACCCACTCGAATTATCTGTTACTCATTCAGTTTTCAACCATCTCGTAAAATGTACTGTGTTAATCAAAGCGCAATTAGTTGAATAATATACGGTTCTTGACAAAAACATTTCATCTTGACCACCAAAGCTTTCTCATATATTTCTTGGCCTTTAATGCGATCTAGCCTTATCTAAGGGGCCCGCTAAAAAGTTCATGTGAAGTCCAGTTCTTGCGAAGTTTAGTGAAGACCAGAATCGTTTTTTTTTCACATCTCAGAGACTTTGTAGTTCTTATCCTTTAGTCTTCTGCTATATTAAATAATTAAAAAACAGTCTTTTTTTTAACTGAAAGTAAGGAGTGACATTAAAACTTAAAACAAACAGAAATTGTTCTGTATATGAAAGGGGCTATCCCCTCCTCGACGCCCCGCTCTTAACGCTAAAGAATTTATTGTTTTGAAAAGTATATTTGTGACAGAGTCAAACTTTAGCATAAAAAGCGGGGCGTTGAGGAAGGGACAGCCTTTTTCATATACAGAATAATTTCTGTTCGTTTTGAGTTTTAATGTCGCTCCTTACTTTAAGTTAAAAAAAACTTGTTTTCTTTATTTAACTTCTGAACGTTTTTGAATTAATGCAGGTTTTGAATTTGTTAAATGAAATTTTTTATATTAATCTTACTTTTTTTTAACTAATAATACCTAAGTTAGGTAATTAACGTAGGTTATTATTTAATAACCTAAGTTAGATTTTTGTTTCAGTTCTTTAAGAATGACTCCAGAATCACAAAGGTTATTTAATTAGAATAATAGCCTCTTTTAAAAGTTAAAAAAGAAACTTTAGCGTAAGAGCGAGGTACTGAGGAGAGGCAACCCATCTCATATACGTAATATTTTCTGTTCGTTTTAAATTTTATTGTTGCTTCTTACTTTCAGTTGAAAAAATTTTTTTTATATAATTGCTGATTGTTTTTGAAATATTGTTGGGAAATCCAGCTCCCCATCCATGGAAAATTCCCTTCACCCACGAGAAATTTTGTCTTGGAAAGATTCTCACACGTAACATTAATTAGCGATATTTGCGGAACTAATTTTGTAAGGCATAGTAACAAAACGGCCAAAGAGGTCAAAGCTATTTTTATGAAAATGAGAGTCACAAGTTGAGCAATTCCCAAATGATTGAAATGAATGAAAGAAAAGATCTTTAAAAGATATACGCAATCATTTATGTTTGTTTTAAGTTTTATTGTTATTCCTTACTTTCAGTTGTTTTTTAATTATTTAATAACAACTATAAACTAAACACATACAATATCTTTGGTTTATTATGACATAAAAATCATAGTTATGAAGCTGCTTAAGATCAAATTAAATGCTAAGATTGGCGGGAAAATAACACAAAAAAAATATTCCTTATATCGCCCATTATTTTACAAAATTCAAACTTTATCATAAAGAGTGAGCTATTGACGACGGGGTGAACTTCCTCATTTACGTAATATGAGGGGGTTCTCCCCCTTGTAAATACCTCGCTCTTTACTCTAAAGTTCGAAATTTGTTCCAATTCTTTAAGAATGATCCCTGAATCACAAAGGCGGTTTAATTAGAATAAATAGCTCTTTTTTTGAAACTACTAAAATACTTTGGCGTGAACAGCAAGGTATTGACGAGGGGTTGAACTCCCCTCATATATGTAATAAATTCTGTTCGTTTTAAGTGTTAATGTTACTCCTACTTTCACCTTAGAAAAAAGTTATTTTAAAAAAATCTAATTTCTGATCCTTTTTTTAAATAGTGCTGGGGTATCCAGCGCCCTCTTCATAGAGATTATCTTCCCCATGAAAAATTCCTCCATGGAAATATCCTCCAGCGTAACCTAATCATCCCGCCCCTCACCAGAAAAAATCCCCCCTGAAAATATATGTATGCTTACCAATAACAAACTCTATATGTAAACAATGGGCAAAGTTCATAACTTGTAGCTCTTCCCCCGGGGACTGTGTGGGATTAAGTCGTCCTCAAAGACATAGTTATTAGATATTTCGATTGTGCTGAACGAAATCGCTATCTTAATATTTTGATCCGGTGAATTTGAGAAAAAATTAGCGCGGGATGGGGCCTAATTGCCCTCCAATTTTTTGGTCATTTAAAAAGGGCACTAGAACTTTTAATTTCCGCTAAAATAAGTCCTATTGCGACATTCTAGGACCACTGGATCGATATCATCACCCCTGGGGAAAAACAAACACAAAAACAAATAAACACACATCCGCGATATTTCTTCTGGCAAAAAATACAAAATTCCAGATGTGTGCAGATAGGAGTTTGAAACCTCTACAAAAGGGTTCCCTGATACGCTGAATCTGATGGTGAGATATTCATTAAGATTCTATGACTTTTAGGGGTCTTTCCCTCTTTTTATTGAAAATAAGGCAAGTGTTCTCAGGCTCGTAACTTTTGATGGTTAGGGCTAAACTTGATGAAATTTATGTGTTAAAAATTAGCATAAAAATCCGATTCTTTTGATGTATCTATTGGTGTCAAAATTCCATTTTTTAGAGTTTCGGTTACTATTGAGGCGGGTCACTCCTTACTTACAGTTCGTTATCACGAACCGTTTGATAGCGTCGGGCATTTCCACATTGTTTGTGGAAAAATTCCACAAATTCAATAGTGGTTCTATTTATGGATCTTACTCTGTGGAGGGAGTAGGGCGTTTGAAACGGCACATGATAACTCTTCAACATCCAGAACTAGTATCCGTAAAACTGGACTGGAAGGATTATGCAGTTGACGAAGTTAATTCGCGTAGATTAAGATTGGGTTCTTGACGCGTTCGAACTACTGCTTTACAAGCGCTTTGAAGTACCAGCTTTTCTCCTTATGGAACTGTGCAACCACCCTGTCAGTAAGGGACTGATTCCCTTGGAAGGACTGTTAACTAGTACAGGACTGAGTTCTCTCGTCAGTATACTACTACCACAGATCTGACATGGTTTATTGGCCACAGATCTGACATGGTTCAAAACACATCGAAGTTCCTAATTGTACTTGTCCCTAGACTGAATTATCAAGATGATAGCCTTGAACCTTTTGTTTCCTTTGCATGCCAAAGTTTTCATTTAATTATGATTATAATTAATTATGATTTATTTTCTACCATATCCTCTAGGGAATTTTCTGGCCAAAGATCTGACATGGTTCAAAATACATCGAAGTTCCTAATTGTGCTTGTCCCTAGACTGAAATATCAAGATGATAGTCTTGAACCTTTTGTTTCCTTTGCATGCCAAAGTTTCCATTTAGTTATGATTATAATTAATTATGATTTAATTATGATTTATTTTCTACCATATCCTCTAGGGAATTTTCTGGCCAAAGATCTGACATGATTAAAAATACATCGACGTTCCTAATTGTACTTGTTCCTAGACTGAATTATCAAGATAATTAGCCTTGAACCTTATGTTTCCTTTGCATGCCAGTTTCCAGTTTATTATGGGGACCTTCTTCGGATAAAGACTTACTTATTTTGCATTGCGATGTCCTACAAGTAATTTATTAATCAACGATTTATTATTGGGAGCAGGGGAAAGTCACCTTGAACGGTTAGTTTAGTATGCTAATACAATACGATCTGTGACTTTTAATTTGTAACGCAACATCTAAATGGAACTCAGTACGTTATAATGTCTCTGTTTTGTCTCTGTTTTTTTTTTTTTTTTTTGGGGGGGGGGTCGCATTTATAGATTCTTGATTTAAGTACTCTTGGGTAAATTAATATCTGCCTAGACGCTTTGTTTTGATGTTATTTTGTTTTTCAACCTCCCAGTTTCTTATCTACTAAATGCTACTGCTTCCTTAAAAGAGTTCTCTGTAACTTAATCCACTAAAAGAAATAATTTCGATCTAATCTGCTTTCCTTTTTTCAATGTGAAATATAAGTAAAAAAGAGGTTTTTTTACTTGTTAGATTCCCTTTTCCAAAATGCAAGAATATTTATTACGAACTTTTTATATTGAAATCATGCTCTTCAGATTCGAAAGCTATACCACTTTTGTAACATACCACCTTTTGAAGCGTACTGGCCAACATAAAGATCTTAGGAAAATCGCACGCTGATTTTATGGCAACATCTGAGTAAGGAAAACGAAAAATTTGCATTATTTAGTGTTTGTATAATTTTCTCTTTGTCGCAAAACATTTCTTGCTGCTTAAATTTATACTAGCTTGTGATTTAATCGGTTTGGCTTGCGAGCGATTTGTATAGAACACGTAGAGTAATCTTTGCATTCTTTAAAAGGTTTTTTCTTCTTGAGCTTGTCTATCTCATTCGTTTTTAAGAACCTTTCAAAAAAAAAAAAAAAGTTTTGGGAGGCTTTCTTAGTTGTAGGGTTTTTCTATTGAGTAGCGATGCTCAATAAATCTTTCAGTAAATTGTTGGTGAGTTTTACCAACATAAAACTTTCCACAGGAACAAGGAATTTTATATACCCCACTAACTAAATCCCCCCGGGTTAAATCCTTCCCAGAATTAAGAAAACTACCTAATGGTCTCACTGATTGGAAACAAGTATCAATGTTATGTTTACCCAAAATTCTTTTAAGCATCTCCCCCAAAGTAGGTACATAAGGTAAAGAAATGAAACGTTTCGGTAAGTCCAATTCTGTGCACTGTGAAACCCCAATAACCCTATTGTTGTGTTTAATGCGTCTTTTTTAAAATTATTTTATCAATGAATTTAATCGGGTAACTATTACAAAATAAAACATCCCTCAAATATAACAACTCAGAATCTAAAAACTCCCGGGAACAAATTCTGAAAGCTCTATCCACCAGTACAATCACAACCCCTCGTTTCACTGAGATAGGGTGGCAAGAGTGAAAGTTCAAATACCTATCATTGTGGGTAGGCTTTCTATAAACTGAAAAAAGTAAATGGAGCTCACTTTTGATCAATAAGATATCCAGAAAAGGTAGTTTATCACTTTCTTCAAACTCCACTGTAAATTTTACGTTTTTGTCAAAACTATTTAAATGTTTATGGAAAAGGTCTAAAGACTCTAAACCGTGTTTCCAAATGCAGACCACATCATCTATGAATCTGCCCCAGAAACAAGGAGAGAGCCTAAAACTGTGTATGGCGGAGGTTTCAATAGATTCCATGAAGAGATTTGCCAACAAAGGGGAGAGAGATGCCCCCACAGCCAAACCAAACACCTGTTTATAAAATTCACCTCTAAAACCAAAATAAAGAGAATGTTCATTTGCAAGAATAATCAATTTCATAATGACTTCAATCTCCAAACTCGCCATGGTCACATCTTGTATCAAATCAAAGTGCTTTTGTAATTTAATCCTTAATATATCCTCGCACTTTTTTAAGTTACAATTTGAATACATGGACACTACATCAAAACTACAGAGAATTGAATTCTCCTCCAGTGTGAAATTTTTTAACTTATTAGTAAGATCAGTGGAATTTTGTATATATGATTTTTGTGTTCCTAAGAGTGGACGCAATGCCACCGACAACCACTTTCCTAATTTTGCCACTGGTGATGAAAAAGTTGATACAATGGGACGGAGGGGGACTCCTGTCTTATAAATTTTGGGTAGACCATAGATCTTTGGTGCGGAACAACCTCTTGGATAAAATTTATTATAAAATTGTGGGGTAATGTGTAAATTATTTTTCAGGGACTCCAATTCCTTTCTAATCGATTTTACATATTTATCCGTAGGATCGAAATCCAATTTCTTGTAAAAAGTGGTATCCGAAATGATTGTATTCATTTTACGATCATAATCATCGGTGTCCATAGTTACAATAGTATTGCCTTTATCTGCCCTAGTGATAGTAAGGGTCTTATCCTTTTTCAAATCAGAAAGTATTTTAATGTCATTTTTTATTATATCATTATCAATTTTTTTCATGTTAAAAGTCTTAAGTTTCCTTACGATTTCAGCTCTAAGTTCTTGAGGAGCTTCGACTTTATCAATAGAAGCCATAATTCCTGACTCTACCTCAGAGATTATTTTTGAATAAGAAATTGGGGTTGGAAAACAAAATCTAAAACCCTTCGACAAAACTGCCTCTTGTTGACTACTAAGAGTTTTAGACGACAAATTCTTAGTGGCAGGACCCAGACAAAAACGAGGATAAAAAGTATCCGAATTCTGGAACTTTTCAAACAAAAGGCTATTGAACTTGTCGACCAAACAAACCTTTGACAAATGGAAATCATGGTGGGAAGATCTAACAGCCATTTCCTTAATCCTCAAAAAAATGTCAAATGGAAGGTTATTCCTCAAAGAATCTTCGACAAAATTTAAGTCTTTGGAAAACTTGAAACGTCTTTGTTTTTGCTCGGAAATCATGTGATTTAAAGCCATGAGGCTTAATTTGTTTTTTAATTTTGATTCATTTTCAGTACCAAAATGGGTATTGATTCTAAAAGATTTAGGAATCACTGATTCCTTCTTGCAATTTTTTAAGAAAATTTCCTGATTTAACAAATTAGCATGTTTTTTAACCAAAGAAAAATAATAATTGACAGAAGCGGCTAATTGCTGCCCGTAAGCTTGACGAATGAAAGTTCTTAAGCCGAACTGGCCAGACATGACAATAAACAATCAAGAGAGATAAAACTCTAAAAAAGGAAAACTTCAAACGAGACGACGGCCAGTAGAATTAAAAGACTAAAACAACGCGGATATTTCGCCTGTATAAAACAAGGCGTCTTCAGCACAAGATAGAAAATTAAAAGAAAACTAATCTAAAAACAAGTAAAAACCACCACCAAATATAATAAATACAATTGTCGCTAATTATCCACGTAGGGAAAAGCAGCTATGCGAGTTACTTCAATGAGAATCAAAGAGCAACTGAGGAAAATTTATGAAAATTGAAACTTAGTTAATTATTCTGTTGCGAAATAATCCTTTTGTAAGTTAACTTTGAAGCAACTCTTTTTGGTCTAGTGGGTAATCTTGTCCCCTGGTGATTGTGTAAAATTTTAATTCCCCCATCGACTATTGGTTCATTAAATTTATTTTAATCTTTTACTTAATCGGCTTGGCTATCGGACGGTTCATACCATAATATAGTTATATTAACAGTAGGGAAAATTCCAAATACTCTCTATTACATATTTTTGACACATATCGATCTAAACCTCTGTTCATGATTCCACCTTTCGCGCATGCACAATGACAAATTTTTTGCTTATTGCAATTTGATTATGGAATCTATTGCTCTGACGCAGACGGATTTTTCGTTTCTGAGTGCTTTGATGTGTGTCATTTCTGAAGAAACTTCTCGCTTTTGTTATGTATTTACACTGTGGATTCATATATAATACGGAAGCTACCCTTACATTTTCTTAATGGAAGTTTTTTTTCTTTTTTTTTCTTTTTACTCGTGTTTTTTTTTCTCATTAATTACATATGAACCTTTAAAAAATCCTTAAGCAACCAAATAACATTTAAGACAATATTTAATAGTCGAAGAATATCTAGACAGTTCAGAGAGAAGGGGAGGAGCGTTATACAGAAGCAGGGCCTACCCCTTCCCCTTGGGTACGGCCTTGTACAGAAGTCCTGTCCCTTTAATGTACATGTTTAATGTTTTAAAATGTTCCATGTAATACCAGTAATTTTGAAAGCTCTTTTTCACAAAAATTACTTTGATTTTAGATGTTCAATATGTATGAATCTGCCATTAAATGAACATTTTTCTTAACTTCATAATGACGCAGGTACTTTTGGCTTTTTTAGAGGCTGGATTTTGTGGTCCATTGTTCGTTTAATTACAAAAGAGAAAGATTATTAGAAAGTTATTGAAAACTCTGACAAACGAAGGAAGAAAAATACGAGGCTGTTCATGCTCTTCTTATTAAAGTTTTGTCATAAACGGTACAAAGAAATGATCCAAAAGCTCTCTCATGGGTATAGGGGTTGAAAACCCCTCTTTAAAAAGTAACCCTTGGCTTGCAATGTATTGGCTACATTGGCTAAGAAAAAACAATATGCATATGATAATAAAAATCCAAATATTTTGGCTTATATTAGGAAGCCTTGATCCAACAGGAAAAAATCGGAAAAAACTAACAGATTAAAAAGTTAAGACATACTAGAAAATAACATAAAATGGTAAGATGGATGAACAAAGCAAAACAAAAACTAAAAAAGAGAGAAAACGAGGGTTCATATCTGATAAACTAGAGTTGTTTTTTTTTTACTATGATGCAGTGTAGTCTGAGAAGTTATTTGGCAATATTGATTATTATCTATTTGTTCTGTTGCAGAGACCTTGATTGTCCCTTCAAGTCGCCTTCAGCTAACTGAGGACGGAAGTTTGTTTATTGCATCAATTCGTGCATCTGATCAAGGATGTTATACATGCGTGAGAGCAAATGAAGCTGGTTCAATTTCAGAAAAGGCTTTCCTTTCTGTTTTGGTTAGGTTAAGTAAAATATATTGTGGTTTAAAGTTTATTCACCCTAAATACGTAAATACATGTTTCAGAGGTATTAAACTCATTCCATTAAAGGAATGGTTTTCTTTCTGTTGTGAGCAAGTAAAAGGAAAACAGTTTATGGGTTGAAATATATGTTAAAGAGCATATTTATGGACAAGCAAATTACGGACAAAAATATGCAGAGGATTTGAGTGTCCTAGATAATATAAAATGAATAGTAATAGTAAAATGAATGAATTTTCAAAAGTTTTGAGAATTCAGAGTGCAAGAATAATTTGGAAAAATAATTTTTGGGTAATTTAGAAAATTAATTAAGCTTACTTATATTTTGTGTTTCTTTTCTGGCTTGTGCGCACATAATAGGTAATATTCTTTTCTTTTAGTGGTAGTATTGGGGGGTTGGGGGTGCTGAAAACTATTTTTGTAATTTCAATACGTTGGGAATGACTACAGTTCTTTGACTTAATACATTTATAGTCAATAAGAATGTGATGAGTCTATGTGGTAATAATTCCATTAATTTTACATTAATTGCTCAATATCATATGAAAAGCTTGTGTTTTTAGTTTATGTATCAAATGTAGACATAGACTTGATCTTTATCGGATACGAGGTGCATTTTTTCTGAGGGGAGACGGGGTCAAAAATAGATTGAAAAAAGAGTATTTTTAAGATTCAGGGTCTTCGAGCGGGAAGAATCAGGCAAGCACGAAGAAATGGATTTGCTGTCTCATTTCTCTTTTTTCTGCGCGGGGCAGGGCAAGACATATGGGGACAACAAAATAAAAGGTGTCACACGAAAAAGTATAGGGGAAATAGGAAAAAGCCTGGGATTTTGGGAGGCAAGAATGGTCCAATGTGTTTGCGTTTAGTTGGGGCCATCTGGAGCACTTTCGGGGCTGCGAGAATTACTACCCTACATTACATTCATTTCATTTCTTTACCTTCTATATTGTTCCTTTGTGTTCAGGTACCCTGTGTAACTGTATCGATAAAGTCTTAGGCTGCATCCCGCCGGCACATATGCGTGAAATCCCACCGGCACTATTCCCAAAATAGTTCCAACGAGATTTTTTTCAACAAAGACGAGAATTAAAAATTTCACCGGATGTTTTCAAATCAAATTCATTTTAGGCACTGAACTAGACAAGTTGTGTACACAATAACCAAGATATAGTCATTTACTTCAATTTTATTTCGTAGTTGACTATTTCATTTACTTTACAGAATGGGAATATCCTCATATATGAGGTGTGTATTATCTAATTTAAGACTTGTTTGGTATTTGCAGTTGATGACAATGATCTGGCCAACCCTTGGTTTTTCTCAGGATAAAAGTTTCCTCTTGATGACACGCAATCATATTTTAAACAACATATTTTTGGGTACTTATTGGTTATGTAATAGACACTCGGGAAGTGAAGTTTGATTAATGCTAATGAAATGGAACAAAATATGATGAATATGTAATAGTTTAACAACAAATTTGGGCTATATATCAGAACATTAGGGGGGAGGGGCTGGGGGTAAAGCATAGCACATAAAGGGGTAAAGAAAGCATAGTATACCATGCTATGCTTTACCCCCATCCCCTTAAAGTGCATATATATAGCCCAAACTTTTGATAAAGCTAGTGAAATAAAACAAAATATGGTGAAAATATAATACTTTATTAGGAAAATTGTAAAATTACAACTTATCCTGGAGAAATATAATTGCCTGTTCTTCGGTCCCTGGCAAATCCCAAATCTTAACTTGAACATCCATGGTGAGACTCTTATTTTCTATCACTAGTCAAAGCAAACTAACAGGTTAATATCTCATCTGATCTTTGCCATTCAAATGATCGACAGTATAAAGAAGTTACTTGACCTGTTTCTAGTGTCGAAATTTTATAGTGTCTATTATTTAACCGATAAGTACCCATTTTGTTGCAATCTTTAGAAAGGAAGCAGTTTACGATAATCATCATTTTTTAATTTTCTTAAATGTAATTTTAAAACAAACGTGTGCCTTTTATTCCCTCTATGAGAGCCATAGAGTCAGGCACGTATGAAGAAAGGACCCGTGTTTTTATCGTAAGACATCAAAGGACCCGCAAGTGGTTTATTTGTGTCTGGATGGATTCTTTGGAGCGCTTTTTGGGTTGTTAGAATTGTGTCCTCCCCCGCTCATTTGAATCTCTCTTCTTTCTGTCTTTTTATTCTGCTTTCAGGTATCCCTGTCTTTTGGGCTTACGAGGATAGTATAGTCTCAAGGGGCCAAGGTACTTTTGAATTAAACCTTTTTTTTTCAGTCACGACGAAAATAGTACAGCCTCCCGGTGATGCAAGGGTCATATTGCAACGATGAACTGCGAAGTATCATCTGATTCTTCTGTTCCATACGAGATCAAGTGGTTTCACGATAATAGGTTGGTATTTTCTCAGTTCTTTGATTTGAAAAAAATTTGCACAATACAGCGTAACTAGAAACTTTTTTCAAATTTATTTTAAGACAAAACCAAGAAATAATTTTAAAATAAACCATTTGTACAACTTCAATGTATAAAAAGTTATATTATCAGTTAGTGAATTTGTAGTTTATATCTTTTCTTATTATTAGTTAACAATTTTTGAAATGCTGATTTGATTGAAGGTTAAAACCCTGATCTTCATCAATCAGCACACACTAATCAGCATATTGCAGCAGTAACTGTTTCTAATCGAAATCAATCAGTGCAGTCTGCTGGACTAGTACCAACTACCCGAGTTGTAATGCGTAATAGTTTATCGTCTATACTTATAAATTTTTATTTCTGAGGAACTATTTTTAAGTATATAAAATTTGGAAAATTTACCCTTTTTCTGTTGAAACCACACAAAAAGGTTGAAACCTGTCGATTGTTACATCAAATTACTTTTTTTCTCTCGAAGTAACTTTTTTTCCCAAAATCATTCGATCAAAATTATGAGAAAGCCATTTAGCAAAAAAAAAAATATACAAATTTCGTTTTAATTATTCCTCTGCGGAGAGCCAAAATCAAAACATGCATTGATTCAAAAATGTTCAGAAATTAAATTAAAAAAACAAGTTTTTTTAAATGAAAATAAGGAGCGACATTAAAACTTAAAACGAACAGAAATTACTCCGTATATGAAAGAGGCTTTTCCTTCTCAACGCCCCGCTCTTTACGCTAAAGTTTAGCGTAAAGAGCGGGGCGTTGAGAAGGAAAAGCCCCTTTCATATAAGGAGTAATTTCTGTTCATTTTAAGTTTTAATGTCGCTCCTTAGTTTCATTTGAAAAAACTTGTTTTTTTATATTTAATTTCTTATAAAAAAGGTTCTCCACATGCGGTTATGCTGGCCTTAGTGGGCAGACGGAACAAAATTAAAAGATAAAAAAAAAAGTGAGTAAGAAATGAGTGAAGAAAAATGCGAAGAAAGACAGTGCTAAACAGCTTAAGAGAATGTAGCCATGCTTTGCATGTAGCTTTTTAGCTTCTAGCAGACTGCATCCATTGATTTCGATAAGAAACAGTTACTGCTGCAGTATCCCGATTAGTGTATGCTGACTGATGAAGATCAGGGTTTTAACCTTCAATCAAATCAGCATTTCAGAAATTCTTAACAAATTAAAAGAAAAAGATATAAACTGTAAATTCACTAACTGGTAATATAACTTTTTATACATTGAAGTTGTACAAACGGTTTATTGTAAATTATTTCTTGGCTTTGTCTTAAAATAAATTTGAAAAAAGTTTCTAGTTACGCTCTATTGTGCAAATTTTTTTATTATTAACAATTTGTACATTACAATTCAAAAATATTAGTTAAGAGAGAATTTCCTAATCTATTGCTTTAAATTTTGACCATTTGATATGTTCCCGAAGGGCTCTTTTTCAATAAGTCAGTGCGAATAGGTGAATGCTTGATGACTAAACGTTCCTTTATTAACTAAAACCATTTAACGATGTATTAGTAGTTTGAAACGTCTTAGAATTTGATGAAACAATTGACAGGTTTCAACTTTTTTGTGTGGTTTCAACAGAAAAAGGGTAAATTTTCCACTGACT
Organism: Artemia franciscana; assembly: GCF_032884065.1. Classification (NCBI taxonomy): domain Eukaryota; kingdom Metazoa; phylum Arthropoda; class Branchiopoda; order Anostraca; family Artemiidae; genus Artemia; species Artemia franciscana. The sequence continues at coordinate 39,031,697 of NC_088868.1, forward strand.
CTGTAAGCCTAGCCAGAGTCGACCCAGCTCTAAATGGGTACCTGAAGAAATCTGGGGAAGGTAAACAGGAAGGGTGTGCGAAAGCACAGGATGGTTGGCTCCCAGCCCCCCATTGCACTTCCTGGCTGAAGGGCCAAGAAACAGAGATCAGCACCGCCGGTAGGGACTGTAAAGTCTAATGCCGTATCCTTTGCCTTTTTTATAAAACTATTTAATTATGCACCTCCAGAGCGCTTCCTTGAGAACACATTTTTTTTTTTTTTTTTTTTTTTTTTTTTTTTTTTTTTTTTTTTTTTTTTTTTTTTTTTTTTTTTTATCAAACCAGCTCTAACTTTTTTACTTTCAAAAACTCAAAATGTCACTCAACAAGTTTTCAATTTTTACAATATTTTTAAAATTTCGAATAAGAGTTTAAATTTGAGCACTTTAAAAGTTAACGGACTTAATTTTGAGTTATTATAAAACCCAAAGAAACTCTTAAGGCTGTCAGACGTTCAATCAGTCGAGTGATATAGCCAAAAAAAGGGGGAGGTCTGAAGATTTGAATTGATGGTCCCTTACAAATATATATACGCTATACGCTAAAGTTCAGCGTAAAGAGCAGGGCGTTGAGAAGGAAAAGCCCCTTTCATATACGGAGTAATATCTGTTCGTTTTAAGTTTTAATGTCACTTCTTAGTTTCATTTGAAAAAACTTGTTTTTTTTTATTTAATTTCTTATAAAAAAGGTTCTCCACATGCGGTTATGCTGGCCTTAGTGGGCAGACGGTACAAAATTAAAATAAAAAGATAAAAAAAAAAGTGAGTAAGAAATGAGTGAAGAAAAATGCGAAGAAAGACAGTGCTAAACAGCTTAAGAGAGTGTAGCCTTGCTTTGAAGGTAGCTTTTTAGCTTCTAGCAGACTGCACCAGTGTTTCCACTTTGAGGGATTTATCCCTTTCTGAGGGATTTCTAGGCCTTCCGCGGGATTACTTTCTCTAAAAAGGGATACGGGATTTTTCAGGGATAATTGAGGTATTAAGGGATTTTCCCTACTAAAATAGAGATATTCAGGATTTTCAGTTTTTGATGGTGTATTCAAGGATTTTTGTTGGTGTTTGGTGCAGCTTCCAGAATTTTTTATCTATCCCTGTAAGGATTTTGTTTTTCGTCAGTATGAGCGACATAGTGAGCTACGTGCCAACTTTTTCAAAGTTGCTTGGCAACTGTTTCAAAATTCAACAGCGGCAATTGGAATTGGCTAGTTGAATAAGAAGAAACAAAAGGAAAGTAAAAGTAAGATATATTTCAATTATTTATCTCAATTATTTTTGAATTGAGTCTGCCCACCTTAAACAGGTGATACAGTGGTTCTTGACCCTTCCATTCAGCAACGTTGTGGTCGAGAGGCTTTTCAGTGATTTGAAAAATATTAAAACAGTTCACCGCAACCGTTTGGGACAGTCGACAACAGCGGGTCTGTTGCAGTGTAAATACGGAATGAAAAGAGCTGGCACTAGTGCCATATCCATGAAGTTGGATACCGAGATGCAAAAACGACTGAAAGCTGTAAAGGCAAGCGCTACCTCAAAAGAGGCAGCTGAACTCGTATCCCACCCAGGTCCCAGTGCTAGTGTCTTTAATTAGAGCGTTTTTAATTGTCCTGAATCAAACTGAAACCATTATCTAATTTGTGATATATTTGATTAATAAAAACAAAATATAAACATGATATTTACTTTGACTGCGATGTGTAAGAGCATGCACATTTGAAGGTCATGTTCGATCGTTTGTCTATTTTCATCCTGTGCTTTCACCTTGCGGGCGAATGTGGCAAACAATTTTGTATTGTTGGTTTAACAAACAAAAATAATGTTCTGTTCTTTGACTCTTGAACGAGAGGTTGAATTCTGCATTCGTTAGTATCCATGCTCAAGATATGAGAATGCAAATTTTGGGATTTAGTTTTGAAGTTTTTTTTGTTAAAAAAATTATAGTGTTTGCATCTTGCAGTGCTTTTCAGTTCGTTCGGAGAGATTTTTATTTAAAACAATCGGGTGCTGAGACAGAAGCACACAGATGGACTTCGTGGACCAGGAAACCAGTAGCTAACTGTCGTGATTAGCATGAGAAGGATTATTGTTTAACCAAAAAGGGATTTTTCGTCTCTGATTCAGGATTTTTCAAAAAAGAAAGTGGAAACACTGGACTGCACCCATTGATTTCGATTAGAAACAGTTACTGCTGCAGTATCCTGATGAAGATCAGGGTTTTAACCTTCAATCAAATCAGCATTTCAAAATCAAAAATTGTTAACAAATTATAAGAAAAAGATCTAAACTAGAAATTCACTAACTGACAATATAACTTTTTATACATTGAAGTTGTACAAACGGTTTATTGTAAATTATTTCTTGGCTTTGTCTTAAAATAAATTTGAAAAAAGTTTCTAGTTACAATGTATTGTGCAAATTTTTTGATTATTAACAATTTGTACATTACAATTCAAAAATATTAGTTAAGAGAGAATTTCCTAATCTATTGCTTTAAATATTGACCATTTGATATGTTCCCGAAGGGCTCTTTTTCAATAAGTCAGTGCGAATAGGTGAATGCTTGATGACTAAACGTTCCTTTATTAACTAAAAACATTTAACGATGCATTAGTAGTTTGAAACGTCTCAGAATTTGATGAAACAATTGACAGGTTTCAACTTTTTTGTGTGGTTTCAACAGAAAAAGGGTAAATTTTCCAAATGATGCAAGATTAAAAATTGTTTTTCTGTAGGTATTGGTTTAGAAAAAAAACTTTGATGACGATAGCCGATAAACTATTACACATGTATTTAAAAATACTGTATATCTCGATTACTTTCACTACTTCCAGTTTTCCGTACAATTTTCTTGAAAATGGATAGTCTGAAAGCGTTATTACCACACAAGGCAAACATTCGGAGATGAGATTAAAATTCAGATTAGACGGTTTTTTGCAATTGCTTGTAGTTGTATGCCACATAAGTTGCCCTTTTCTGTCATATCAGAAGTCAGTTGAGGAGAACTACACATAGAGAAATATTTACCTATAAAATCACACGAAATATTTTTTGGGATGTAGTAAATTTTATACCGTGGTAATGCTTTTTAAAGACCCTCAATAGTAGCATTATTTTTACTAGACAAGGAAACCCTGAATATACCCATTCGACAAAAAATATGTCCAGTTCACAGCACTGGGTTCAAATATCGAACCCTTTTCGAAGCCCCAAGTAAAAAAATGCTGTCGTTAAACAGTTCCAATGTAAAAGCTCTTCGAAAACTGGTAATTCATCTCAAATGCTTAATGTTTTATTTTATTTTAGTCAATGCTTAAAAAAAACAATTGATTCGTGGAACTAGATCCCTGTGCAGCTCAACTGTATTTGACTGAACCCTCGTGCAACTAAATAACCCTTTAACTGAGCCCCATGAATCCCAGCCCAAGTGCAGCTCAGCCCCATTAAACTGAACCCTCTTCTGACAGCTCAATCAAGTTCAAATAAGCCTTTGTTCCACTGAACCCCCAATTAAATACACCCTCTCTTGACTTAATCCTTATCTAACTCACAAATATTTAAATTAAACCGTTTTTCAATGAACTCAACCCAAGGTATAAGAATATGTTTGAACTAATACTGATTGTGTTGCGAGAGCAACACTTTGGTTTTGCTGTGTTTTTTTTTTATCTTTTTTTTCCTTGCACCCTGATTTCAGCTTTTTCCTAGAAAGTGGTAAGGGTCCAACCTCTGCGGTTTTTACGAAAAGTGTTCACTTTAGGCCGCATTGATGAATATGACTTTGCATTTTGGAGAGTCTCGTAGAGCTATTGTCTGAGGTCAAAAAGGATGGTTTTTGCTTGTCCTTGAGCCCGAGCGTTTAGTGTGTGAATGACAAGCAGGCAGGCACCAGCTTTAAATTGAAGATGGAATAAAATTTATAAGTGTTAAATATATGCGGCAGTTACCCGGCCCCACAGCCAATATCTCTTCTTTGAGTGATAAATAGAGATATTTACAGAAAAAAGTGGGGACCGATAGTGCTGCCATCTGTCGTTTCTACCCATTTCTGTTCGTGATTTCTACTGAGGTTATCATTCTGTTTTTCGCCCTTGGGATTTTAAAAATCCCAAGGATTTTTAAAATTCAATTTTAAAAATCTATACTATTAAAATTCATCAACAATAGAGTCTATCCATAAATTATTTATAGAGCAAACATAAAAGTGATTCAATAATTAAACATATTGCTGAGAGATATAACAGAGCAGAAGTACACATAGACTGACTAGGAGAAATTACTAGTAAACAAAAACTTTCTCGAAGTTGATTTCCTTTTCCAGTTCTCCCATTAATAGCGTTCTCCAAATTCAAGTAACTTGGAAAGTTACTTGATTTCACCATAATTAACTTAAAAAAAAGTTCCCAAAACAAAAGTTTTTCAAAGAAAAGTAAGGAGTCGTATGAAAACTTAAAACAAGCAGACCTAAAGTCATATAATAATTCAAACTTAAAGCAAACAGAAACTAACATCAGTCAATAGAGAAAACCCGAAATGAACAGAAATAAGGATAAACAATCACTTCATACATAAAGATAAAAAGATATTACAAGAGATGAATAGATGAATCCTGAAACAAAAACATAAAAACTAAAAAGATAAATAATCAAGCTAAACTAAAAATGAATAGAAATTACCACAAACAGGAGTAGGGCTAGTACCTCTTGAACTTTCTATAGACCAGTTTAACTGAAACCCTCAAAACTAGATCTTTCAATACCCAATCGAATGATTCCCAAAAAAAAATTTCTAAGGCCACTAATTTACTCGAAAATTTTTAAATTTTAGAATTTTAGGAAGAAATTTTAGGCTCTTTTCTGGTCTTTTGCCGAGCCCCATTTTGCGGTAAACTAATATTTCTGTTTTTCTATATTATTCTTCTTTGCATTGCGGCTCCCTTACTTCAAGGACTTAAGGACACAAGTTTCGATCTGGTTGAGAAAAACAATTTTTATTTCTTTTTTGGACTCCTCCTTTGGAGGGGGGAGGGCCCTGGCCCTGAAACACTTTTCCTTGCTCATACCCCAGCCCAAAACAACATTTTTGATCCTTCTGATTCGGAAAACGATGCCTGAAATTTGCAGCCAATTACATACCCAACATCAAACAAGCCTCCCCTTTTCAATTACAAAATCCATAACTAAACAACCGCCAATTTGCAGTATTTACAAGCCTTGCCCTCGAGGCTATAGGGATTCATGTCTTCCACGGGTACATGTTTATTGTTGAGTATTTTGAATAAAATGACTATTTCAACAGCTGATCAGATGACTAAAGGATTTAGGGGGCTGGGTAGCAAAAAGGGCAAGAAAATGACGCTAATTGCCCTTTGGGCACTTTTGAATCTTAAAAAGGTAGCTAGAACTTTCAATTTTCAGTGGACCGTCCTTCCACAGGAAACGACCAGGGAAAAAATACAACTAAAAGAAAATAAATAATATATATATGAAAGTATACAGCTATTTGGATTTGGGATCCTTTGTCTGAAAGGACGCGGGTTCGAATCCCAGTGTACCCAATTATTCGGTTTGGGATGGGGGTCGGTGGCGTGACTCTGTAAGCCTAGCCAGAGTCGACCCAGCTCTAAATGGGTACCTGAAGAAATCTGGGGAAGGTAAACAGGAAGGGTGTGCGAAAGCACAGGATGGTTGGCCCCCAGCCCCCCATTGCACTTCCTGGCTGAAGGGCCAAGAAACAGAGATCAGCACCGCTGGTAGGGACTGTAAAGTCTAATGCCGTATCCTTTGCCTTTTTTATACAGCTATTTAATTATGCACCTCCAGAGCGCTTCCTTGAGGACACGTTTTTTTTTTTTTTTTTTTTTTTTTTTTTTTTTTTTTTTTTTTTTTTTTTTTTTTTTTTTTTTTTTTTTTTAATCAAACAAGCTCTAACTTTTTTACTTTCAAAAACTCAAAATGTCACTCAACAAGTTTTCAATTTTTACAATATTTTTAAAATTTCGAATAAGAGTTTAAATTTGAGCACTTTAAAACTTAACGGACTTAATTTTGAGTTATTATAAAACCCAAAGAAACCCTTAAGGTTGTCAGACGTTCGATCAGTCGAGTGATATAGCCAAAAAAAGGGGGAGGTCTGAAGATTTGAATTGATGGTCCCTTACAAATATATAAAATAGATGTTAATATAAACCTACTACCATATAACTGAGGTAGTTTTACTTCAAGGTAAAAACAAGAGCTAAGAGCTCATATGGCGCTTGTGACGAGGCGAGAAGAGCTAAGACCCAAGAGATCATATGGCATGAGCTCTGAATAAATTCTATGAATCAATAGATTGATTTAAAAAGCAAAATAAGAGGCTTAATGCCGGTCAGGATTTAAAAGAAGAGCTCTGAGTCACGATGTCCTTCTAAATATCAAAATTCATTAAGAACCGATCACCCACTCGTAAGTTATAAATACATAATTTTTTCTAATTTTTCCTTTCCCTTTAGCCCCCCAGATGGTCGAATCTGGGAAAACGACTTTATCAAGTCAAATTGTTTAGCTCCCTGACACGTCTACCAATTTTCATCGTCCTAGGACGTCCAGAAGCACCAAACTCGCCAATTCACTGAACCCCTCCTCCCAACTCCTCCAAAGAGAGCGAATACAATAAAATTCTGTCAATCACGTATCAAGGACATTTGTTTATTCTATACACCAAGCTTCATCCCGATTCCTCCACTCCAAGTATTTTTCCAAGATTTCCTTCTCCAACTCCCCCCAATGTCAAAAGATCTGGTCGGGATTTGAAATTAGAGCTCTGAGACATGAATTCCTTCTAAAAATCAAATTTAATTATGATCCGATCATCTATTCGTAAGATAAAAATACCCCAATTTTCACGTTTTCCAAGAATTCCAGTTTCTCCCTCCAACTCCCCCCAATGTCACAGGATCTGGTCGGAATTTAAAATTAGAACTTTAAAGCACAAGATCCTTCTAAATATCAAATTTCATTAAGATCTGGTCACCCTTTCGTAAGTTACAAATACCTCTGGATAGACTCTATTGTTGATGAATAGTATAGATTTTTAAAATTGAATTTTAAAAATCCTTGGGATTTTTAAAATCCCAAGGGCGAAAAACAGAATGATAACCTCAGTAGAAATCACGAACAGAAATGGGTAGAAACGACAGATGGCAGCACTATCGGTCCCCACTTTTTTCTGTAAATATCTCTATTTATCACTCAAAGAAGAGATATTGGCTGTGGGGCCGGGTAACTGCCGCATATATTTAACACTTATAAATTTTATTCCATCTTCAATTTAAAACTGGTGCCTGCCTGCTTGCCTGCTAGAACGGAGCCTTCCACTCGAAATCAGAAACATGGTTTGATGAAACGAAAGCTTGACTGCATAACTTCAGTTAGTTCTCTCTGACACAGGTTATAAAACTCCAAGTCACTTCACACAGTAAACGCTCGGGCTCAAGGACAAGCAAAAACCATCCTTTTTTACCTCAGACAAGAGCTCTACGAGACTTTCCAAAATGCAAAGTCATATTCATCAATGCGGCCTAAAGTGAACACTTTTCGTAAAAACCGCAGAGGTTGGACCCTTACCACTTTCTAGGAAAAAGCTGAAATCAGGGTGCAAGGAAAAAAAAGATAAAAAAAAAGACAGCAAAACCAAAGTGTTGCTCTCGCAACACAATCAGTATTAGTTCAAACATATTCTTATACCTTGGGTTGAGTTCATTGAAAAACGGTTTAATTTAAATATTTGTGAGTTAGATAAGGATTAAGTCAAGAGAGGGTGTATTTAATTGGGGGTTCAGTGGAACAAAGGCTTATTTTACCTTGATTGAGCTGTCAGAAGAGGGTTCAGTTTAATGGGGCTGAGCTGCACTTGGGCTGGGATTCATGGGGCTCAGTTAAAGGGTTATTTAGTTGCACGAGGGTTCAGTCAAATACAGTTGAGCTGCACAGGGATCTAGTTCCACGAATTAATTGTTTTTTTTAAGCATTGACTAAAATAAAATAAAACATTAAGCATTTGAGACGAATTACCAGTTTTCGAAGAGCTTTTACATTGGAACTGTTTAACGACAGTATTTTTTTACTTGGGGCTTCGAAAAGGGTTTGATATTTGAACCCAGTGCTGTGAACTGGACATATTTTTAGTCGAATGGGTATATTCAGGGTTTCCTTGTCTAGTAAAAATAATGCTACGATTGAGGGTCTTTAAAAAGCATTACCACGGTATAAAATTTACTACATCCCAAAAAATATTTCGTGTGATTTAAAGGTAAATATTTCTCTATGTGTAGTTCTCCTCAACTGACTTCTGATATGACAGAAAAGGGCAACTTATGTGGCATACAACTACAAGCAATTGCAAAAAACCGTCTAATCTGAATTTTAATCTCATCTCCGAATGTTTGCCTTGTGTGGTAATAACGCTTTCAGACTATCCATTTTCTAGAAAATTGTACGGAAAACTGGAAGCAGTGAAAGTAATCGAGATATACAGTATTTTTAAATACATGTGTAATAGTTTATCGGCTATCGTCATCAAAGTTTTTTTTTCTAAACCAATACCTACAGAAAAACAATTTTTAAGCATGCATCATTTGGAAAATTTACCCTTTTTCTGTTGAAACCACACAAAAAAGTTGAAACCTGTCAATTGTTTCATCAAATTCTGAGACGTTTCAAACTACTAATACATCGTTAAATGTTTTTAGTTAATAAAGGAATGTTTAGTCATCAAGCATTCACCTATTCGCACTGACTTATTGAAAAAGAGCCCTTCGGGAACATATCAAATGGTCAAAATTTAAAGCAATAGATTAGGAAATTCTCTCTTAACTAATATTTTTGAATTGTAATGTACAAATTGTTAAAAATAAAAAAATTTGCACAATACAGCGTAACTAAAAACTTTTTTCAAACTTATTTCAAAACAAAGCCAAGAAATAATTTACAATAAACCGTTTGTACAACTTCAAATGTATAAAAAGTTATATTAACAGTTAGTGATTTAATTAATATTCCTTAGCCAATAGTAAATAACAATTTTGAAATGCTGACGTGATTCAAGGTTAATAACCTGATCATCAACAATCAGCATACACTAATCAGTATACTGCAGCAGCAACTGCTTCTAATCGAAATCAATGGGTGCAGTCTGTTGGACTACTACCGACTACCTGAGGTATAATGCGTAATAGTTTATCGGCTATCCTTATCAATTTTTTTTTCTGAGGAACTATTATTAAGTATAAAACATATGGAAAATTTACCCTTTTTCTGTTGAAACCACGCAAAAAAGGTTGAAACCTGTCGATTGTTACATCAAATTACTTTTTTTCTCTCGAAGTAACTTCTTTCCCCAAAATCATTCGATCAAAATTATGAGAAAGCCATTTAGCCAAAAAAAAATATATACAAATTTCGTTTTAATTATTCCTCTGCGGAGAGCCAAAATCAAAACATGCATTGATTCAAAAACGTTCAGAAATTAAATTAAAACAAGAGCTAAGAGCTCATATGGCACTTGTGACGAGGCGAGAAGAGCTAAGAGCCAAGAGATCATATGGTATGAGCTCTAACAAAATTCTATGAATCAATAGATTGATTTAAAAAGGAAAATAAGAGGCTTAATACCGGTCAAGATTTAAAATAAGAGCTCTGAGTCACAAAGTCCTTCTAAATATCGAAATTCATTAATATCCTATCACCCACTCGTAAGTTATAAATACCTAATTTTTTCTAATTTTTCCTATCCCTTTTGCCCCCCAGATGGTCGAATCTGGGAAAACGACTTCATCAAGTCAAATTGTGCAGCTCCCTGACACGCCTACCAATTTTCATCGCCCTAGCACGTCCAGAAGCAACGAACTCGCCAAATCACTGAACCCCTCCCCCCAACTCCCCCAAAGAGAGCGAATTCAGTACGATTCTGTCAATCACGTATCAAGGACATATGTTTATTCTATCCACCAAGCTTCATCCCGATTCCTACACTCCAAGTGTTTTTCCAAGATTTCCCCCTCCTAATCCCCACAATGTCAAAAGATCTGGTCGGGATTTGAAATAAGAGCTCTGAGACATGTAAAAATCAAATTTCATTACGATCCGATCATCTATTCGTAAGATATAAATACTCCAATTTTCATGTTTTCCAAGGATTCCGGTTCCCCCCTCCAACTCCCCCGAATGTCAAAGGATCTGGTCGGAATTTGAAATTAGAACTTTAAAGCACAAGATCCTTCTAAATATCAAATTTCATTAAGATCTGGTCACCCTTTCGTAAGTTACAAATACCTCAATTTTCAAAATTACCCCCCCCCCCCAATTCCACCAAAGAGAGCAGATCCGGTCCAATTATGTCAGTCACGTATCTCAGACAGGTTTCTATTCTTCCCATCCAGTTTCATCCTGATCTCACCACTTTAAGTATTTTCTAAGATTCCCGGTCCCCCCAACTGCCCCCCCAATTACGCTTGATCCGGTTGAGATTTAAAATAAGATATCGGAGTTACGAGGTCCTTCTAAATATGAAGTTTCATGAAGATCCGATCACTTCTTCGTAAATTAAAAATACGTCATTTTTCTTATTTTTCAGAATTACCCCCTCCCCCTCGCAATTGATCGGATCCGTTCTAATTATGTAAATCACGTATGCAAGACTTCTGCTTATTTTTCCAACCAAGTTTCATCTCAATCCCTCCAATCTAAGCGTTTCCCATCATTTTAGGGCTCCCCACCCCAAACTTCCCCCAATGTCACCAGATCCGGTCAGGATTTAAAATAAGAGCTTTGAGACACGATATCCTTCTAAAAAACAAATTTCATGGAGATCCAATCACCCGTTCGTAAGTTAAAAATACCTCATTTTTTCTAATTTTTCAGAATTAACCCCCCCCCCTACTACCCCAAAGAGAGCGGATCCGTTGTGGTTATGTCAATCATGTATCTAGGACTCGTGTTTTTTTCCACCAAGTTTCATCCTGATCCCTCCACTCTAAGTGTTTTCCAATTTTTAGGTTTCTCCCTCCCAACTCGCCCCCCCCCCCAATGTCACCAGATCCGGTCGGGTTTAAAATAAGAGCTCTGAGCCACGATATCCTTCTAAATATCAAATTTCATTGAGATCCGATCACCCGTTCGTAAGTTAAAAATACGTCATTTTTTTATTTTTTCAGAAATACCCCCCCCCCCCCCCAACTATCCAAAAGAGAGCGGATCCGCTCCGTTTATGTCAATCATCTATCTAGGACTTGTGTTTATTTTTCCCACCATGTTTCATCCCGATCCCTCCACTCTAAGTGTTTTCCAGGTTTTAGGTTTCCCCCTCCCAACTCCCCGCCCCCATCACAAGATCCGGTCGGGATTTAAAATAAGAGCTCTAAGACACGATATCCTTCTAAACATCAAATTTCATTGAGATCCGATCACCCGTTCGTAAGTTGAAAATACCTAATTTTTCTAATTTTTAAGAATTACTCCCCCCCCCCAACTACCCCAAAGAGAGCAAATCAGTTCCGATTATGTCAATCATGTATCTGGGACTTGCGCTTATTTTTCCCATCAAGTTTCATCCCGATCCCTCTACTCTAAGTGTTTTCCAAGATTTTAGGTTTCCCCCCTCCAACTCCCCCCAATGTCATCAGACCCAGTCGGGATTTAAAATAAGAGCTCTGAGACACAATATCATTCCAAACATCAAATTTCATTAAGATCCAATCACCCGCTGATAAGTTAAAAATACTTCATTTTTTCTATTTTTTGCGAATTAACTGGGCCCCCACTCCCCCCCCCAGATGGTCAAATCGGAAAAACGATATATAACTATTCTAATATAAAACGACATTAAAACTTAAAACGAACAGAAATTACTCCGTATATGAAAGGAGCTTTTCCTTCTCAACGCCCCGCTCTTTACGCTAAAGTTAAGCTCTTTACGCTAAAGTTTTTCCTTCTCAACGCCCCGCTCTTTACGCTAAAGTTTAGCTCTTTACGCTAAAGTTTAGCGTAAAGAGCGGGGCGTTGGGAAGGAAAAGCCCCTTTCATATACGGAGTAATTTCTGTTCGTTTTAAGTTTTAATGTCACTCCTTACTTTCATTTGAAAAACTTGTTTTTTTTTATTTAATTTCTTATAAAAAAGGTTCTCCACATGCGGTTATGCTGGCCTTAGTGGGCAGACGGTACAAAATTAAAATAAAAAGATAAAAAAAAAGTGAGTAAGAAATGAGTGAAGAAAAATGCGAAGAAAGACAGTGCTAAACAGCTTAAGAGAATGTAGCCTTCCTTTGAAGGTAGCTTTTTAGCTTCCTTTTTGGAAATCAGCAAATTGTGTACGTTGGATTTTTACGGTTCTAAAAGTGCTGCAAAATTTTAGCTAATTGTTACTTATTCAGTTTCAAAATATTTTTACGAAAATGTTGTGATGCCCTAAAGACTTTATAATTTTGTAACTATTAAAAGATAATCTTAAAAAATGCAGTTTTAGGTGTAAATGGGTCCAGGAGCCAAGAAGTATTTTATTTTAATGCCTTTGGTACATAAGGGGAGGAATCATATGGAGTATGTTATTAAGTACAATTTTTAATGGATCTAGTCAAGTTGGCTCTAAAAAAAAAGAAAAAAAAAGAAGCGAATCATAGACACTTCTATTTTAAGGATCACTTTTGTGATTGTATTAAGCCTTCAATTAGTTTTTTTTAAGTATCAAGTTGAGTTTGTAAGATTGGCTTCTGAAAGACTCAATTGTCAAATAATTTCCGTGTCTGAGAAAGGATACAGCCGCCGTCTCAAAAAAAAAAAAAAAAAATTAAGTAAGAACAACAGTTTCCACTCATGCTAGTGTTCGTAAATTTAAGGACGGTAAATTTCTGGTAGATTTCGGAATTTTTATTTTGGGTTGGGAGAGGGCATTTGGAGAACCTAATTTTTTTATCACAATTTTGCTTTTAAGTACATTTTTGTGTGGAAATAGAAAACACATTGAATCACATTGGTGTTTGAAAAACTCAATTAGTGAACGCTTTCTTTACCTGAAAAAGAACATGACCGCTCTTTATTGCATGAATTTCTATTTTAAATTGGTGGACTATTCGAAAAACTTCTTTGCAATGTGTTTTATTGGGTTGTATGGAAAAGCCCCTTTCATATACGGAGTAATTTCTGTTCGTTTTAAGTTTTAATGTTGCTCCTTTCTTTCATTTAAAAAAACTTGTTTTTTTATTTAATTTCTGGATGTTTTTGAATTAATGCATGTTTTGATCTTGGCTCTCCGCACATAAATAATTAAAGCGAAATTTGCATATTGATTAATTGCAATTAGTTGGAGGATCTTGAGAAAAGAGAGAGAGAGAGGGGGCCTAGTTGCCCTCCAATTTTTGACTACTTAAAAAGAGAACTAGAACTTTTAATTTTTTACGAACGTTTTCATTGGTAAAAAATATACGTAACTTACGAATTAACTTACGTAACTAACTTCTATATTCGTATGTTTGTATTGCGTATATGAGGGGGTTCACCCCTCGTCGAAACCTCGCTCTTCACACTAAAGCTTAAATTGTGTCCCAATTCCTTAAGAAGGACCTCTGAATCACAAAGGCCGTAGAATAAATAGTTGAAATTACTAAAAATACTTTACCGTAAAGAGTGAGGTATTACGAGGAGGTAAATACCTCATATGCGTAATTATTTTTGTTCGTTTTAAGTTGTAATGCTGCTCCTTACTTTCAGTAAAAAACTTTTCATAATTATTTTTTCATTGTTTTTTCAAATAATGCTAGAAAATCATGTGCCCCTTCATTGAAATTCTCTTCCCCATGAGAAGTTACTACATGGAAATAGCCTCCCACGTATTACCAATAAGGTGGATTTTCCAGTTCCTGGAGGCAATGTCACTTTTTTGCACCCCTTTTCCGTTAAGAGCGTAAGTTGTAAAGACATACTTCATCATCCATAAAATATATTTTAATGACGCACCGTTAATACTGCGCCTGGGGGCAAGTTTATCGCTTAATCTACCCCCTCTCCCTTCCTAGACACACCACTTCCTCGTACACACATAAAAATGTATGTTCGACTAGAATTGACTCGTCAATTCATTGACTTCGCCAATTCGTCAAGACATGCTCGTAGTAGGTGCAGTCTTTATGTGAATCTTACATTGGGGTAGGAGGTTGGCTATAGCCCGAGAGATGGACTTTTTTATACGATTTTTTTTTTTAATCAAATGAGGTTCAATCCAGAAAATGCTTACGACCCGGTAAATTGGCTCTATTAGCTCTATTTCTGAGCTGTCATTTTGAAATACTCATGAAGTTTTTGACCTGGCAATATTGAAAACAAAACCCGATTGTGTTCAATTTCTATTGAACATTTTCTTCGGGGTCGTTTTAATCATGCTCTGTGATGTTGATATGCATTTCTTTTCCTCAAAAAAAAAGAAGAAAGAAAGGACAATTCACTTTGTTTGCTTTCAGCGTTGAAGATTTATTTTTGTCTTTATTTAGATTATGTATCTTTTTATTATTTTTACTCATCGTTTGTCTTGGTTTGTGGCTACTAATGAATACTAATTTCCTTTGATTTTTTCTTCCACTGTTGTTTGCAAAGCCAGGAAACTTGTGCACTGTTTCTTGCTAGAAGAAAGTACCAATGGAAAAGTAAAAACTTTGTGCAAGCGAAATGGGATGGAAGGTCTTTGTTACGAAATCGTTATTTAGCTGCAATAGCCTGTATAGCTTTTGAGAGAGCTGTCTATTCTAATAAATCTATAACACTACATGGCTAGATGATTGCACCACGTGAAGTCGTTGTTACCGTGTTAGCTGGATTACAAGATTTTTTTTTTTTTTTTTTTTTTTTTGAGAAAAATCATACCGGAATCAGATACAATCTATACTGAAGTTCGATCACAAAAATATAAAAAAGGTAAAAAGAATAGAAATCGTGAAAATATCTATATCAAACAGTTCGTGGTAACGAACTGCAGTAAGGAGCGACCCGGCTCAATAGCAGCCGAAACTCTAAAAAATGGAATTTTGATGCCAATAGTTACATCAAAAGAATTGTATTTTAATGCTGATTTTAAATATACAAGTTTCATCAAGATCAGTTATACTCATCAAAAGTTACGAGCCTGAGAAAATTTGCCTCGTTTTAGAAAATAGGGGGAAACACCTCCTAAAAGTCATACAATCTTAACGAAAACCATACCATCAGATTCAGCTTATCAGAGACCCTTATTGTAGAGGTTTTCAGCTCCTATCTACAATAAACGTGGAATTTCGCATTTTTTGCCAGAAGACAGACCATGGATGCGTGTTTATTTGTTTTTTGTTTTTTTTTCTTTTCTTTTTTTTTCCAGGGGTGATTGTATCCCCTGAGTGGTCATAGAATCTTGCGAGAAGGCTCATTGTAACGGAAATTAAAAGTTCTATTGCCCTTTCTAAGTGACCAAAAAAATTGGAGGACACCTAGGCCCCCTCCCAGGCTCATTTTTTTTTCCCAAAGTCACCAGATCAAAATTCTGAGGAAGCCATTTTATTCACCATAGTCGAAAAACCTAATGACTATGTCTTTAAGGACGACTTACTCCCCTGCAGTCCCCGTGGGAGGGGCTGCAAGTTGAAAACTTCAACTTTGCAAGTTGAAAACTTCTTGTTTACATATAGTAATGGTTACTGGGAAGTGTACAGACGTTTTCAGGGGGATGTTTTTGGTTTAGGGGGGAGAGTTGAGGGGGGGGGTTACATGGGAGGAGAATGGGGGAGATCTCATGGGGGAGAATGATATAGAAGTTCGTTACGTAAGTTAATTCGTAAGTTACGTATATTTTTTACCAATAAAAACGTTTGTAAAAAATAAAGCAGGATTTTCTAGCTTTACTTGAAAAAACAATAAAAAATAAATACGAATATTTTTTTCTAATGAAAGTAAGGAGAAGCATTAAAACTTAAAACGAACAAAAATTATTACGCATATGAGTGGTTTACCTCCTCGTTATACCTCACTCTTTACGCTAAAGTATTTTTAGTAATTTCAACTATTTATTCTACGGCCTTTGTGATTCAGAGGTAATTTAAAGTGCGAGGTATCGACGATGGTTTAACCCCCTCATACACAATAAAAACATACGAATATAAAAGTTCGTTACGTAAGTTAATTCGTAAGTTACGTATATTTTTTACCAATGAAAACGTTTGTAAAAAATTAAAAGTTCTAGTTACTTTTTTTTAATCAAAAACTTTGAGGGCAACTAGGCCTCCTCCTTCGCTTTTTTTCTCAAAATCATCGGATTAATTTCAATTAATTAATGTGCAAATTTCGTTATAATTATTTATGTGCGCAGAGCCAAGATCAAAACATGCATTAATACAAAAACGTCCAGAAATTAAATAAAAAAACAAGTTTTTGTAACGGAAAGTAAGGAGCGACATTAAACTTAAAACGAACAGAAATTACTCCGTATATGAAAGGGGCTTTTCCTCCTCAACGCACCGCTCTTTACGCTAAAGTTTCTTACTGTTTTAAAACGTAGAGTTAAAGAGAAAGGGTCAAACTTTAGCGTAAAGAGTGAGGCGTTGAGGAGGAAAACCCCTTTCATATACGGAGTAATTTCTGTTCGTTTTAATTTCGCTCCTTACTTTCCGTTACAAAAACTTGTTTTTTTATTTAATATGATATAAGAGATGGCAAGAGAGAAGAGATACGGCATAAGTTCCGTTACGAAATCGTTAGCTTCCAGTCTTATTTACTTTCTGGGCAGGGACTGGGAAGCTTGTTACGAAATCGTTATTTAGCTGCCATGGCCTGTATAGATTTTGAGAGAGCTGTCTATTCTAATAAATCTATAACACTACACGGCTAGAACATTGCAACAATAGTTTTAATCTATCATAAGAATGCGATTTTGGAGGCTACTGCAGCGACTCCTTCGCGATTTGAATGTTTTTGAAGAAGAGATAGGCTAACCTTATAAGATTTTCAAAAATGTAAGTGAAGACTGCGCGATATAAAACCACGCCAAAGCCAAGGGTTTGGGTGCCTAAACCTACTGAATATTTATCTCAAAGTGTATAGTCTAAGTACCATTCACACTGGCCATAAGGGGAATATTTCGTCCTTGATTAGACTATATGTCCTGACGTAAAGCATTCAGGGGTGCTTTCCCATCCCATAAAGATATGATCGGGTCCGAAAGCCCAACAAGGTGCCAAAAGATATTAATTATTACTTCTCACCACGGAGATTGAAACCCACTCGAATTATCTGTTACTCATTCAGTTTTCAACCATCTCGTAAAATGTACTGGGGTGTCTTTTGTGATATTGTGTTAATCAAAGCGCAATTAGTTGAATAATATACGGTTCTTGACAAAAACATTTCATCTTGACCACCAAAGCTTTCTCATATCTTTCTTGGCCTTTAATGCGATCTAGCCTTATCTAAGGGGCCCGCTAAAAAGTTCATGTGAAGTCCAGTTCTTGCGAAGTTTAGTGAAGACCAGAATCGTTTTTTTTTCACATCTCAGAGACTTTGTAGTTCTTATCCTTTAGTCTTCTGCTATATTAAATAATTAAAAAACAGTCTTTTTTTTAACTGAAAGTAAGAAGTGACATTAAAACTTAAAACAAACAGAAATTGTTCTGTATATGAAAGGGGCTATCCCCTCCTCGACGCCCCGCTCTTAACGCTAAAGAATTTATTGTTTTGAAAAGTATATTTGTGACAGAGTCAAACTTTAGCGTAAAAAGCGGGGCGTTGAGGAAGGGACAGCCTTTTTCATATACAGAATAATTTCTGTTCGTTTTGAGTTTTAATGTCGCTCCTTACTTTAAGTTAAAAAAATACTTGTTTTCTTTATTTAACTTCTGAACGTTTTTGAATTAATGCAGGTTTTGAATTTGTTAAATGAAATTTTTTATATTAATCTTACTTTTTTTAACTAATAATACCTAAGTTAGGTAATTAACGTAGGTTATTATTTAATAACCTAAGTTAGATTTTTGTTTCAGTTCTTTAAGAATGACTCCAGAATCACAAAGGTTATTTAATTAGAATAATAGCCTCTTTTAAAAGTTAAAAAAGAAACTTTAGCGTAAGAGCGAGGTACTGAGGAGAGGCAACCCATCTCATATACGTAATATTTTCTGTTCGTTTTAAATTTTATTGTTGCTTCTTACTTTCAGTTGAAAAAAATTTTTTTATATAATTGCTGATCGTTTTTGAAATATCGTTGGGAAATCCAGCTCCCCATCCATGGAAAATTCCCTTCACCCACGAGAAATTTTGCCTTGGAAAGATTCTCACACGTAACATTAATTAGCGATATTTGCGGAACTAATTTTGTAAGGCATAGTAACAAAACGGCCAAAGAGGTCAAAGCTATTTTTATGAAAATGAGAGTCACAAGTTGAGCAATTCCCAAATGATTGAAATGAATGAAAGAAAAGATCTTTAAAAGATATACGCAATCATTTATGTTTGTTTTAAGTTTTATTGTTATTCCTTACTTTCAGTTGTTTTTTAATTATTTAATAACAACTATAAACTGAACACATACAATATCTTTGGTTTATTATCACATAAAAATCATAGTTATGAAGCTGCTTAAGATCAAATTAAATGCTAAGATTGGCGGGAAAATAACAAAAAAAAAAATATTCCTTATATCGCCCATTATTTTACAAAATTCAAACTTTATCATAAAGAGTGAGCTATTGACGACGGGGTGAACTTCCTCATTTATGTAATATGAGGGGGTTCTCCCCCTTGTAAATACCTCGCTCTTTACTCTAAAGTTCGAAATTTGTTCCAATTCTTTAAGAATGATCCCTGAATCACAAAGGCGGTTTAATTAGAATAAGTAGCTCTTTTTTTGAAACTACTAAAATACTTTGGCGTTAACAGCAAGGTATTGACGAGGGGTTGAACTCCCCTCATATATGTAATAAATTCTGTTCGTTTTAAGTGTTAATGTTACTCCTACTTTCACCTTAGAAAAAAGTTATTTTAAAAAAATCTAATTTCTGATCCTTTTTTAAATAGTGCTGGGGTATCCAGCGCCCTCTTCATAGAGATTATCTTCCCCATGAAAAATTCCTCCATGGAAATATCCTCCAGCGTAACCTAATCATCCCGCCCCTCACCAGAAAAAATCCCCCCTGAAAATATATGTATGCTTACCAATAACAAACTCTATATGTAAACAATGGGCAAAGTTAATAACTTGTAGCTCTTCCCCCGGGGACTGTGTGGGATTAAGTCGTGCTCAAAGACATAGTTATTAGATATTTCGATTGTGCTGAACGAAATCGCTATCTTAATATTTTGATCCGGTGAATTTGAGAAAAAATTAGCGCGGGAGGGGGCCTAATTGCCCTCCAATTTTTTTGGTCATTTAAAAAGGGCACTAGAACTTTTAATTTCCGCTAAAATAAGTCCTATTGCGACATTCTAGGACCACTGGATCGTTATCATCACCCCTGGGGAAAAACAAACACAAAAACAAATAAACACACATCCGCGATATTTCTTCTGGCAAAAAATACAAAATTCCAGATGTGTGCAGATAGGAGTTTGAAACCTCTACAAAAGGGTTCCCTGATACGCTGAATCTGATGGTGAGATATTCATTAAGATTCTATGACTTTTAGGGGTCTTTCCCTCTTTTTATTGAAAATAAGGCAAGTGTTCTCAGGCTCGTAACTTTTGATGGTTAGGGCTAAACTTGATGAAATTTATGTGTTAAAAATTAGCATAAAAATCCGATTCTTTTGATGTATCTATTGGTGTCAAAATTCCATTTTTTAGAGTTTCGGTTACTATTGAGGCGGGTCACTCCTTACTTAAAGTTCGTTATCACGAACCGTTTGATAGCGTCGGGCATTTCCACATTCTTTGTGGAAAAATTCCACAAATTCAATAGTGGTTCTATTTATGGATCTTACTCTGTGGAGGGAGTAGGGCGTTTGAAACGGCACATGATAACTCTTCAACATCCAGAACTAGTATCCGTAAAACTGGACTGGAAGGATTATGCAGTTGACGAAGTTAATTCGCGTAGATTAAGATTAGGTTCTTGACGCGTTCGAACTACTGCTTTACAAGCGTTTTGAAGTACCAGCTTTTCTCCTTATGGAACTGTGCAACCACCCTGTCAGTAAGGGACTGATTCCCTTGGAAGGACTGTTAACTAGTACAGGACTGAGTTCTCTCGTCAGTATACTACTACCACGGATCTGACATGGTTTATTGGCCACAGATATGACATGGTTCAAAACACATCGAAGTTCCTAATTGTACTTGTCCCTAGACTGAATTATCAAGATGATAGCCTTGAACCTTTTGTTTCCTTTGCATGCCAAAGTTTTCATTTAATTATGATTATAATTAATTATGATTTATTTTCTACCATATCCTCTAGGGAATTTTCTGGCCAAAGATCTGACATGGTTCAAAATACATCGAAGTTCCTAATTGTACTTGTCCCTAGACTGAATTATCAAGATGATAGCCTTGAACCTTTTGTTTCCTTTGCATGCCAAAGTTTCCATTTAGTTATGATTATAATTAATTATGATTTAATTATGATTTATTTTCTACCATATCCTCTAGGGAATTTTCTGGCCAAAGATCTGACATGGTTCAAAATACATCGAAGTTCCTAATTGTGCTTGTCCCTAGACTGAAAAATCAAGATGATAGTCTTGAACCTTTTGTTTCCTTTGCATGCCAAAGTTTCCATTTAGTTATGATTATAATTAATTATGATTTAATTATGATTTATTTTCTACCATATCCTCTAGGGAATCTTCTGGCCAAAGATCTGACATGGTTCAAAACACATCGAAGTTCCTAATTGTACTTGTCCCTAGACTGAATTATCAAGATGATAGCCTTGAACCTTTTGTTTCCTCTGCATGCCAAAGTTTTCATTTAATTATGATTATAATTAATTATGATTTATTTTCTACCATATCCTCTAGGGAATTTTCTGGCCAAAGATCTGACATGGTTCAAAATACATCGAAGTTCCTAATTGTACTTGTCCCTAGACTGAATTATCAAGATGATAGCCTTGAACCTTTTGTTTCCTTTGCATGCCAAAGTTTCCATTTAGTTATGATTATAATTAATTATGATTTAATTATGATTTATTTTCTACCATATCCTCTAGGGAATTTTCTGGCCAAAGATCTGACATGGTTCAAAATACATCGAAGTTCCTAATTGTGCTTGTCCCTAGACTGAAAAATCAAGATGATAGTCTTGAACCTTTTGTTTCCTTTGCATGCCAAAGTTTCCATTTAGTTATGATTATAATTAATTATGATTTAATTATGATTTATTTTCTACCATATCCTCTAGGGAATCTTCTGGCCAAAGATCTGACATGGTTCAAAATACATCGAAGTTCCTAATTGTACTTGTCCCTAGACTGAATTATCAAGATGATAGCCTTGAATCTTTTGTTTCCTTTGCATGCCAAAGTTTCCATTTAGTTACAATTATTATTAATTATGATTTAATTATGATTTATTTTCTACCATATCCTCTAGGGAATTTTCTGGCCAAAGATCTGACATGATTAAAAATACATCGACGTTCCTAATTGTACTTGTTCCTAGACTGAATTATCAAGATAATTAGCCTTGAACCTTATGTTTCCTTTGCATGCCAGTTTCCAGTTTATTATGGGGACCTTCTTCGGATAAAAACTTACTTATTTTGCATTGCGATGTCCTACAAGTAATTTATTAATCAACGATTTATTATTGGGAGCAGGGGAAAGTCACCTTGAACGGTTAGTTTAGTATGCTAATACAATACGATCTGTGACTTTTAATTTGTAACGCAACATCTTTTTTTTATAATGTCTCTGTTTTGTCTCTGTTTTTTTTTTTTTTTGGGGGGGGGTCGCATTTATAGATTCTTGATTTAAGTACTCTTGGGTAAATTAATATCTGCCTAGACGCTTTGTTTTGATGTTATTTTGTTTTTCAACCTCCCAGTTTCTTATCTACTAAATGCTACTGCTTCCTTAAAAGAGTTCTCTGTAACTTAATCCACTAAAAGAAATAATTTCGATCTAATCTGCTTTCCTTTTTTCAATGTGAAATATAAGTAAAAAAGAGGTTTTTTTACTTGTTAGATTCCCTTTTCCAAAATGCAAGAATATTTATTACGAACTTTTTATATTGAAATCATGCTCTTCAGATTCGAAAGCTATACCACTTTTGTAACATACCACCTTTTGAAGCGTACTGGCCAACATAAAGATCTTAGGAAAATCGCACGCTGATTTTATGGCAACATCTGAGTAAGGAAAACGAAAAATTTGCATTATTTAGTGTTTGTATAATTTTCTCTTTGTCGCAAAACATTTCTTGCTGCTTAAATTTATACTAGCTTGTGATTTAATCGGTTTGGCTTGCGAGCGATTTGTATAGAACACGTAGAGTAATCTTTGCATTCTTTAAAAGGTTTTTTCTTCTTGAGCTTGTCTATCTCATTCGTTTTTAAGAACCTTTCAAAAAAAAAAAAAAAGTTTTGGGAGGCTTTCTTAGTTGTAGGGTTTTTCTATTGAGTAGCGATGCTCAATAAATCTTTCAGTAAATTGTTGGTGAGTTTTACCAACATAAAACTTTCCACAGGAACAAGGAATTTTATATACCCCACTAACTAAATCCCCCCGGGTTAAATCCTTCCCAGAATTAAGAAAACTACCTAATGGTCTCACTGATTGGAAACAAGTATCAATGTTATGTTTACCCAAAATTCTTTTAAGCATCTCCCCCAAAGTAGGTACATAAGCTAAAGAAATGAAACGTTTCGGTAAGTCCAATTCTGTGCACTGTGAAACCCCAATAACCCTATTGTTGTGTTTAATGCGTCTTTTTTAAAATTATTTTATCAATGAATTTAATCGGGTAACTATTACAAAATAAAACATCCCTCAAATATAACAACTCAGAATCTAAAAACTCCCGGGAACAAATTCTGAAAGCTCTATCCACCAGTACAATCACAACCCCTCGTTTCACTGAGATAGGGTGGCAAGAGTGAAAGTTCAAATACCTATCATTGTGGGTAGGCTTTCTATAAACTGAAAAAAGTAAATGGAGCTCACTTTTGATCAATAAGATATCCAGAAAAGGTAGTTTATCACTTTCTTCAAACTCCACTGTAAATTTTACGTTTTTATCAAAACTATTTAAATGTTTATGGAAAAGGTCTAAAGACTCTAAACCGTGTTTCCAAATGCAGACCACATCATCTATGAATCTGCCCCAGAAACAAGGAGAGAGCCTAAAACTGTGTATGGCGGAGGTTTCAATAGATTCCATGAAGAGATTTGCCAACAAAGGGGAGAGAGATGCCCCCACAGCCAAACCAAACACCTGTTTATAAAATTCACCTCTAAAACCAAAATAAAGAGAATGTTCATTTGCAAGAATAATCAATTTCATAATGACTTCAATCTCCAAACTCGCCATGGTCACATCTTGTATCAAATCAAAGTGCTTTTGTAATTTAATCCTTAATATATCCTCGCACTTTTTTAAGTTACAATTTGAATACATGGACACTACATCAAAACTACAGAGAATTGAATTCTCCTCCAGTGTGAAATTTTTTAACTTATTAGTAAGATCAGTGGAATTTTGTATATATGATTTTTGTGTTCCTAAGAGTGGACGCAATGCCACCGACAACCACTTTCCTAATTTTGCCACTGGTGATGAAAAAGTTGATACAATGGGACGGAGGGGGACTCCTGTCTTATAAATTTTGGGTAGACCATAGATCTTTGGTGCGGAACAACCTCTTGGATAAAATTTATTATAAAATTGTGGGGTAATGTGTAAATTATTTTTCAGGGACTCCAATTCCTTTCTAATCGATTTTACATATTTATCCGTAGGATCGAAATCCAATTTCTTGTAAAAAGTGGTATCCGAAATGATTGTATTCATTTTACGATCATAATCATCGGTGTCCATAGTTACAATAGTATTGCCTTTATCTGCCCTAGTGATAGTAAGGGTCTTATCCTTTTTCAAATCAGAAAGTATTTTAATGTCATTTTTTATTATATCATTATCAATTTTTTTCAT